>NC_135784.1:40629660-40752160 GCF_051106095.1 Pogona vitticeps
GTTGGATGATTACACCTCAACAACACATGACTAGCAGAAAATATGAATTGAGTTAAAATGACCAGTGAGGAAGGTGAAAGGAGAAAGTGGAAAAGCAGGATTACATATGAACATCATGAGGGCAAAAATTAAGGCTACAGAAGAATAACATCACTTTAATGTTTGGAATATAGAAATCAAAATTGTTCAAAATGGAGAGCGCAGCCAAAAAAATCAGAGGATGAGTCTTGGAAGGTTAACTACGAAGGAAATGGAAAAGATCATTAAGGGTAAGAACGCATTGCTGGAGACCAAAAGCAAAATCATCCATGCTATGGTATTAATATGTACACATGTGGAAGCTGGGCAATGATGAAAGTGGGCAGGAAAAATAATTGATTTATTTGAAATATAGTGCTAGAAGGGAAGGAACACTGAGGACACCAACAGACCAGCAGAAAGGCAAATAATAAGTGAGTTGCCCGTCGGAATTCTTACTAGAAACTAAAATGACTAAACTGAGGTGATCATGCTTTGGACATAATGTTAGAAGCTAAGTCACTGGAAAAGACAATTAACTCTAGGGACTTAAGAAGCTACTTGGATGTGTAGAGAAAGGTTTCAACCTTAGAAGAAAAAAGTCCAGTTGCCGTGACTCAACTTCCAGATAACCACACCTGGTGACTGAGAATTTTGACAGATAATAACCCTAGCAAGGCTGGAAGACAGTAGGAAAAGAGGAAGACCTAACATGAGATGGACTGAAAATAAAGGAAGACATGGCCTCTAATGTGCAAAATATGAGCAGAGCTGTTAAGGGTTTTCGAAGGACATTCATTCAAAAAGATTCACTGTAACTCACAAGTGACCTGGCAGCACATGACAGCAAGACTGCCCAACATAACGCAACTCGCACAGCTGGCTGAGATGCAGGCTTTGAGCACAAGCACACCCTTTGTTTCAGGCACTTTCCCTCAAAACATTTGTCTTTTCTGTGCCTGTGTGTAGCTCAAACATAAAATATTTAAACAAAACAGAGCAAACAAAAAAGGACTACCCCCAATCCCTGTAGTTTTACCTCTTATGTCCCCCCCTTTTTTGTAAGCCCCCCCCATGCTGAACAGCATTGGCATACTTTTATCTGCAGTTCTGAGGGCAGTGTTTCTTTGGCCCCCTCCTGTATGGGCTTTCCCCTGATTGAGCTCTTCAGAGACCGGCTCACTCCCGCTACTTGGAAAATCTCTATTAATTCCTATTTTGATTATCAGGTCAAGATGCCAAACACTGCCAGCAGGCAGAGTTCAGAAGTGCAACCATGTCAAAAATTATCTATGCAAACCAAAGAGGGAATAATTATGCAAAACCGGTCCTTGCCAAGACTTATCAGCTCTCCACCCAGACTGCCGCTGGCTTTTTGTGGCTGCTTCAGACACTAGAGAGCAGGAAGATCACACCGCCCTGGCTTTAAGCCTTATTGCCTTACACAAGCGCTGTGTCCCGGGTACAGAAAATGTTTCCTCCACTACCAAAGCTGGCAAGAGGCTGATTAGAAAACTGCAAGGCCAGCTGTTTCAAGGTCAGGAGCAGGAAGGCAACGGGCACAGTTACAGTACTTGTTTTAAAACCTGCCCACCCGTCCCCATGCCCTGCTCATGCCCCACTGCAGAGCCTGAAAATGTGATTTGCATGTTGAAGTGGTTGAAGCGACATGAGAAAAAAATATATCTCTGAACTCAGGAGGTCTGGGTTGGAAAAGGAAAAGGCTGTTATAAAAGTGGTCAGCTGACTCACAGAACCCAGTCCCTGGAAATGTCACTTTAAAAAACTACAGTACCCAGAATCCCCGCTCGTAACTTTCCCAAGCTTTGATAATGTGATGCTTTGCTTGCATGGGAACGTGGTGGCACTGCGGGCTAAACCGCAGAAGCCTGTGCTGCAGGGTCAGAAGACCAAGCAGTCGTAAGATCAAATCCACATGACGGAGTGAGCACCCATCACTTGTCCCAGCTCCCGCCAACCTAGCAGTTCAAAAGCATGCAAATGCAAGTAGATAAATAGGGACCACCTAGGTGGGAAGGTAACAGCATTCCATGTATAAGTCGTACTGGCCATGTGACCACAGAAGATTGTCTTCAGACAAAATGCTGGCTCTATGGCTTGGAAACGGGGATGAGCAACACCCCCTAGAGTCGAACACGACTGGACAAAAATTGTCAAGGGGAACCTTTACCTTTACCTTTTGCTTGCATAGCCAAGGATTTCCAAGCGCAGTAATTCATAATTTATTGGTCACCATATCAGTCCCATGTGAACTTTGAATGGCCAGATATCTCAGTGACAGGCTCTCTTTTGTGCTGTCTTAAATCATCTGTGGTCTGCAAGTCCTCTGGAGCGAAAGTTATGCGCTTCACTCTCTGCTGAGCGCTGGAGAGCTCAAACCTGCTGCGTTTGTTTACACAATCACTTATCCTGAGAGCCAAGAAGCTGCAAGACTTTCCCAAGGGTTCTGTTCCTCTCGCTCGCCATTCACTTTGTGAGTTTTATTTACCCATTTCAACTTCTAAACATGCAAAACGGTTGTCATCACAAGAGAAATGATATGCAAACAAAAGCCTTTGAATTTATGCAACATCTACATGCCTTCTTGTTTTAGGTAGTTTTAATATACGACAGATGCTTCAGCCTGGAGGTTTCAGATAACATGAAAGAATGGTAAACTGTCAGCCAGTTACTTTCTGTCAATATTTTATCCAGCCATGGACAGGATCTTCATTCATCTTTAAATTAGTCTTTGATCCTTTGCTTTCAGACACCACTGAACACCCAGTTCTTGTGGCTGAGGCAGAAGTATGGAATAGGTGGTTCTCTGGATATTGCAAAAGTACAACGCCCATCATTCCTTGCCATTTGCGATGCTTGCTAGGACTAAGGGATGTTGGAGCCCAACAGGATCTGGAAGGTTACACATGTTCTATTGCTGGCCTAGGACAGTGGCAATTTTCCCTAGCACCTTTTCCACAGATTTCTCACAGTTAGGTAGCAGGACACTTCTGAGCCTTTTGACAGTCCCATTGCCAACCCTATCCTTAAGGACAGCCCACAAATGCAGGCTGCTGGATCATTCTATATCACCCCTTACGGTGCAGGTCTTTTATGAATCTAATGGTTATTGTTTGGTTGTTGAGGGTTTTTCGGGCTCTTTGGCCGTGTTCTGAAGGTTGTTCTTCCTAACGTTTCGCCAGTCTCTGTGGCCATGGGCATCTTCAGAGGACAGCACTCTGTGCTCTGGTGTAGTTGGCTTGGGAGTTCTTGTTTGCTCCTTCAAAACCAAACTATCCTTAAATATATTTGCATTACTGCAGGGATAGCTTGCAAAAATATATTGTTTATGGGTAAAAGACACTCTCCTTCCAGCTCTCATGGGAACTGACGTCAAGTCCAGAGGGCACTAGGAAGCCTGAAGGGGTGGCAGACAATATTATGGCCCCTGCCAATCAGAAAGTCCCAGGGCTTCAGTCCTGTAAGCTCTGACTTCACTATACCTTTGCCTTCCCAAACCCCACACTACCAAAATTTGTGGCAAGGCAGGAAATCTTATTAAAACGCTTCCTGCTCCATTTAATGATGTTTCAAGAGTCTGTCACCCTCTAATGTGTTTGTATTGCAGAGCTAAGAATCTTTGTTTCATCATGCACCTGAGTGGGGAATTTTTCCTTTGAACCATTGATGCTAATCACTAGGTAAACGTCATTAGGATTGTGTTGCTCACTGGTATTGTCTCGCTACAGATGTTCAACGAAACAGTTGGGAAGAATGTGACAAAAGGGGTGGGGAACTGGAGAAACAGAGAAGTTTAAGGAACTCCAATACTTGGGGCATCCCAAAACCTCACAATGACCCTCCGTCACCTCTCCCCACTTCAACAGGTATCATAAATCAACGGTACTAACGCTTGGAGAAGCAGATGGAGATAAAGTTAGCCAAGAAGAGTCATAAATACTCATCAACATGCTTAAGATCTTAATTCCTTTGAAGCCATCTCCAGCTTTCCTATATTTGTCATTTTCATTTGTCTTCTGTGAAGACTGCTTCCCCCGCCTCCTTTTTACAGTTATCTATTGCATATGCTTACTGCAGTCCCCAATTGCATCTTTGTTCTACATGGCAAGACGCGGGAGGATAAGGAAAATAAATGGGGCAGTTAAAACTCGATGCAAACCATTGCAGATATAATCTGTTCCTGCATTTGTTTAGGTTTACAAGCTCTTAACTCATCAACAGGAACATCATTGGAAAAATATACAGGCTATGCGATTTTGTCAGAACAGCCTACGGTTTGTTAAGGAAATGGTTTTATTTGAAAATATTCTGAATTTCCTAGGAAATAAGAAAAACAGTGAGCTTTTGCTGAATCCTTGATGTGCATTATGTTACCAGTGCTTTACATCCTGCTCCCAGGGACTGATTTTAGCTGTCAGGATGAAAACAGTGATTGATCAAACACTTCATATTAAATTCTCTTGTCTTTTAGGAGAAAGATGGATCTCTGATTCTAGTTTGCCTCTCTTCCCCTCCCCTTTTTTCCCCAGTTTTAAGTTCATTCCAACTGATTTCTGTATCAGTTTCATGTCTCCTGGTATACACATTTTCATACACAGTTTTGCTTAATATAATGTAATTTTCATAAAGAGCAATTCCAGGTGTGCTTCTTCCTCTAATAGTTGCACTTCTATACATAGGTTTGCTTTGTTTTTTGCATTGCAAAATCCACAGAAGTGCAAATACGCTCTGTACACTATTTCAGCTGACTTACTTTGAGCCAGACTGGAGACCAAAAGTCTTTCTGCCCTATTCATGACGTAGCCTACTAATGTCTGGAGATCTGTAGCAGAGATACTAACTAAAGTCCTTTAGCTGGAAATGGTGCAAATTGAACTTAGGACCTTCTGCATGCAAAGAGGATATTCTGCCAAAGCCTAAAAATCTTCAGGATGAGGCCAAAGACCATATTTTTTTCTTTGTTATTTATCATTTATTTATTCCTGCACTATTTGTTGTTGTTGTATGCTAATATTTTTATGTTTTTTAATTGTTTTGATACTCTGTAAGCCACCCAGAGTGGTAGAATATACCAGATGGGCGGGAAATAAATAAATAAATAAATAAATAAATAAATAAATAAATAAATAAATAAATAAATAAATAAATAAATAAATAAATAAATAAATAAACAAATAAATAAATAAATAAATATCCAATTCTTCCACAGTACATCAAGAAAGATGAACCATATCACTGCAAGTATAATTTAAAATCCTTTGGCATACTCAGGTCTTTGAAATGTTATTTTTTTTCTTCTTCTATCACTCCCAGACTCTTCCAGCCAAAGCAGTCTGTGGCCGTGCTGGATGGAAGACAGTAGGAGATGAAATCTGGAAAAGGAGCATTTCCATGCTTTGGCCATATCCAATAAATACCTATATGTGTATTTTGCAACAACAAAAGCAGGGCTTACCCTGACAGTCCCCCCTATTCAAGAGGTTTTAATCTTCTTTCATTATTCTAAATCAGTCCATCCAGATGTTGGTGAACTGAACCACCCATCGCGGCAGACAATTGGTCCTATTGGCTCGGACTGATGGAAGCTGAGGTTCAGCAACATCTCCTGGATTACTAGTTCTCCACTCCTGTTCCATACTGTAGGCAGTCAGCCTTATTTTAAAGGACAAAACCATACCTAGAAAACTTATATTAAATGAGGCATCCTTCAGTCTTGAGAGACGGCGGTAATGTGCTCTGAATAGAGGACTTGAAACAGCGTCTAGTGTGGCTGAGGAGGCCAGTTCGAGAGTGACAATCCCTTCCACACTGAGGACAAATACAATCTGTCTAGAAAACTAACTAGGTATAATATAATCCTGCAGATCTCTTTGTTAGCAGTAAAGAGCAAAACGTCTACTCTTGCTCAGTTTCATGATATACAGTATTAGTTTACGTTCCAACTATAGCTACATGTTTTTACTGGAGAAGGTGAACACTAAAAATGTCTTTAGTCTCAGGGAAAGACATGGGAGGGCACAGGACCACTTGGAAGAATTTTCAAAACATCACAATGTTCTATTACTCAAAAGTTGCATCCATAGCCTGTTAAACATTTACCCACATAAGGAATGCATTACCAATATAATTAGGCATTGACTTCTTTTGTAAGAAAATTAGTGTTGTGTATATTGAGCAGTTTAGGCATCTAGCTGAAGAGCCAGCGGTTGGGCCTTCAATTCCACACTCTGCCTCCTTGACAGGGATTGGATTCGATGATCCATAGGGTCCCTTCCAGCTCTGCAGTTCTAAGAGGATGATGATCCTGCATAGTTTGGGAAAGTTATTTTTTTGACTATGGCCACTAGTGTTTACATCCTACTAGTGTTTATAGAACGTTTCTGTAATTTGCCATGGCTAACTGAGATGTCAGTTTGACCTAACTCCGGAAGGCAGTGGAAAACAGGAGGGCATGGCGTTCTCTGGTCCATGGGGTCACGAAGAGTCGGACACAACTAAAAGACTAAATAATAACAACAAACTGAGATGTCAGAATGTGTCTTTGTCACTTGATTCACCAAATGCATAACTGCACAATTGAGATATATACCAAAGAACCTTGTCGTTTACTTGCAATTAGCTAGTTTACGTGAAGTTACACAAGAACTAATTGTATACCAGCCTATCACTCCCAGAATCCCCCAGCCAGTGCTGGCTAGGAGATTCTGGGAGTTCCAGCCTTAAAATGTACCTTTTCAAAAGTCTGGACATGCATCAGCATTATCCTCTCCAGTGAGTGGAAACAAAGAAGTACACAAAGACTACACACATTTTTCTCTTGTTTTGTTTCTTTCATGCACTGCAAGGCTGGATGTTTACCATTCAAATTGGTTTCCAACTAGCTCAGATTAAGCTTTTCACATAACTGTACTCACTTAGGTATCAATAACCACCAGACCAATGGGTGCGACTCCTAGTGCTTAGCTGAGCTGCTATTTTAAAATGCTGTTCCTGTAAGAGAAGATTTGCTGACTATGTTGATTAACAACACCAGCCTTTTCAGTTTGTGCACACAAGAAAAATACATCTTGACTTGAAAAAAAAGGCTTTTGAAAGAACATTAATCTGTGCATCAGAGCCTCTCTTTTCTTCATGATTCAAATGCTCTTCCCTCCACCTTCGTTCCACTTTACCAGCGCTGCTCCCTCCCTTTCTTGTTATTTTTATTTTTCACACTTCAACCCCCGCCAAGCCAAGCGTTCACATGCAGTCTATACGACAGTGTGAAGGCACAGGCAGATAGATTAGACAGCTAGCACTGTCACATACAGAACAAGAAGATTGCATTTATGAAGCATCAAATTACAAAATATATTACTGTCGGCATTCCAATATAGGGCATGCCTTTCTTACCTTTCTCTCTCTCTCTCTCTCTCTCTCTCTCTTTCTCTTGGCTATTTCAATTGACTGGGAGCTTGCGGTGACAGAAGCTGTGGCTTGAATTAGAGTCTGCCGAAAATGAAATATTGACCCAACTCTCCATTTGTGGGGATTACTGGAACACGTTTTAGAAATAACAGTCTCTCTGTTGCGGTACACAAATCTTGCCATAGAGCCTGTCATGTACATACAATTGCTCACAGCCTCCCAATACATGTACACCACGTGTGTATGTACACAGAGACTCACAGGCAGGCAGGATGATGTTGTATAAATGTTCTACATGTAAGATTCACACACTTTCTTGTAGCCAGATGTTTTCCATGTAACACTACGATGATGAGAGTAGATGGTGGCTTACCATATTTTCCACCTTAAGCTGAGACCCAGCTTTCAGCATGATGTGGAAAACACGGTGGTATATCCTCATACGGACCCTCAATTGCAGTCAAGTGGTAAAATAACACACACTGGGAGTCAGTAAGAGTATGAGCCTTTTCTTAGGTTTCTGTGGGACTTGGGCAAAGGAGTCTACTTGCTAGTCCAACCTCAAAGTCCTAAACTTTGTATTTCTTGAACATATAAGTCATAGATATCTTTTCATAGATATCATAAATATACTTTGTCCCCAATACCCCAGCATTACTTCTGCAGGAACCATTGCACCTCTATACAAAGTGGGCCTGTACATAGAGCAGAGTACATTCAGGGACTCCTAAGGACAAACTTCTCTTATCTGGAACCTTCAGGTTGCTGATCTCTTAACTAAAATATACAACTTATGCCTTAAAACAGCCAGAGGACTGGACGATAGTACATGTCACGCCAATCTTTAAAAAGGGAAGGAGGGGGGACCCAGGAAACTACAGACTGGCTAGCTGTTTGTTCTGTTCCAGGGAAGATGGTGGAATGCCTGATCCAAGATAAAATCTTAAAACACAAAGGAGAACAAGCCTTGGTGAGGGAAAATCAGCATGGCTTCTGTAAGGGTAAGTCTTGCCTCACAAACTTCTTAGAATTCTTTGAAAAGGTCAGCAGGCATGTGGATGTGGGCAAACCAGTGGATATTGTCTACCTGGATTTTCAGAAGGCGTTTGACACGGTCCCCCAGCAAAGGCTGCTGAGAAAACTCCACAGTCAGGGGATAAGAGGGCAGGTCCTCCTATGGACTGAGAATTGGCTGGGAACCAGGAAACAGAGAGTAGGTGTCAATGGGCAATTTTCACAATGGAGAAAGGTGAAAAGAGGCGTGTCCCAGGGATCTGTCCTGGGACCTGTGCTTTTCAACCTGTTCATCAATGACCTGGAGACAAGGATAAGCAGTGAGGTGGCCAAGTTTGCAGATGACATGAAATTTTTCCGGGTGGTAAAGACCAGAAGGGATTGTGAAGAGCTCCAGAAGAATCTCTCCAAATTCGGAGAATGGGCGGCAAAATGGCAAATGTGTTTCAGTATAAGAAAATGTAAAGTGATGCACATTGGGGCAAAAAACCCAAAACTTTATTTATTAGCAAATGGATTCTGAGCTGTCCATGATGGATCAGGAAAGAGATCTTGGTGTACTGGTGGACAGCTTGATGAAAGTGTCAACCCAGTGTGTGGCGGCAGTGAAGAAGGCCAATTATATGCTAGGTCTCATTAAAAAGGGGATTGAAAATTTAAAAGCCAACATTATAATGCCATTGTACAAAATGCTGGTAAGGCCGTACCTTGATTATTGCATATAGTTCTGGTCACTGCAACTCAAAAAAGACAAGTGGAGCTGGAAAAGGTGCAGAAGAGAGTGACTAAAATGATTACTGGGCCAGGGCACCTTCCTTATGAGAAAGGGCTACAGGGTTTGGGGCTATTTCTAGAGAAAAGGTGCCTGAGGGGGAGGGAACATGACTGAGACATATAAAATTATGCAAGGGATGGATAAAGTGGATAGAGGGAAGCTCTTTTCCCTCTCACATAATACCAGAACCAGGGGACATCCACTCCAATTGAGTGGTGAGATAGTGAGAACAGACAAAAGAAAATATTTCTTTACCCAATGTGTTGTTAGTCTGTGGAACTGCTTGCCACAGGATGTGGTGATGGCATTTGTCCTAGATGTCTTTAAAAGGGGATTGAACAGATTCCAGGAGGAAACATCCATCACAGGTTACAAGCCATTATGGTGATGCATAATCTCCAGGTTTAAAAGGAAGGTACCGCAAAATGCCAGATGCAGGGGAGTGGTATGAGGAGGCAGCTATCTAGTTGTCTCGTGTGCTCCCAGAGGCATCTGGTGGGGCCACTGTGAGATACAGGAAGCTGGACTAGATGGGCCCTTGGCCTGATCCAGCAGGGCTCTTCTTATGTTCTTATTACATTACAGCTTCCATGATCCTCAGACAAAATGAGCATTGTAGTCCAAAAACACTAAGTTTGGACAAGCTGATCTAAGACATTAAAGAAGCTTTACTAGGAGTGACAAGGAGGGCTCAGAATAATAATAACCACGTCTACCTTTGAGACAGGTGTTGGAAAACCAACTGGTGGCTGCTGAGGACAAGGACAGTATTCTTAACTATAATATCAAAATTCTAAAGCACCCTTCTCAAAGGACTGTCTATCTACCTATGAAATTTGCCTGATTGCCTGTATTCCTAAGGCAGCAAAACTCTGCCACTATTTCTATGGTTGAAACTGAGCAATAAGTCACAGAGTAGACCAATGGAACTTACTGACCCACCCAATCGCCACCGATCTCATTGGCCTACTCTAGTTGCTACCTCCTACTCGAGCCTCTGCATTGTCTCCAAGTGTACCTTGATCCAAGATCCTTTCTTCCCAACGTAACTAGAAACAGATCAAGAAGGAAATGGGAACCCAACAGTGGTAACTCCCCACTGTTTTCCTTCCAGGGGGCAGCAAAGGTTCAACTTTGACAGAAAATCTTTAGGTTCATTTCATGCAGCCCATAAAATCATTATCTGCTGCTGTTACTATTCTTTTATTCATCTTAACGGTGTGACCTATTGACTTGGTGTTTTAAACTGCATCACCGTCTGCTGCTATGAGCATCACTGCATGGAAGGATGGATTCTGTGGGGAAGAGATGGAGTTCAGTAGTAGAACACCTGTTTGCAAGGAAAAGGTCCCAGGTTCAATATGTGACATTTCTGAGGCAGGACTGAGAAACTTAATCCAAGTTCCCTGTGTGTGGTTTTTGCTTTCTTGAATTAAAATGGAACTCTACAGTCAATAGGATCACTGTTCCAAGCTCTAGTCTGAAACGTGGGGCTGCACTGCCTGTCAGAATGGATAATATTCATTCATTCATTCATTCATTCATTCATTCATTCATTCATTCATTCATTCATTCATTCATTCATTCATTCGTATCCCGCTTCCATTAGTGTCATGGCACTATTCCAGGTGGGTCACAACACATATAATAGAAAATTGAAAAGGAAACATTAAACAGAGCAACAATAATCATTAAAAAAATCAGATGGCACTAATCATATTAACCCAGAGAGGACGGAGCAAAGGGGGGGGGGGTAGGAAAAAGAAAAAGGAGTGGTCAGCTGGGGTTGGTGTGGCAAGCCTCCCTGAAAAACAGTGTCTTTAATTGCTTCCTAAATGTCAACAGGGATGGGGCTAGGAGGAGCTCCTCCAGAAGTTGGTTCCATAAATTTGAAGCCACTGCAAAGAAAGCCCTACCTCCTGCAGGGGATTTTGTGGGCCTCCCTCCCAGAGGAACCTCAACTGGTATGATCTTATGGGTCTGGCAGATGACATTAAGGAAAGATGCTGCGACGAGTAACATGGGCTCAAAACTGTGGAGGGTTTTGTATGTGAGAGTCAGAACCTTGAACCTGATCCAGCAAGCAGGCAAGCAGTGGAGGCAAGCCGGAACCAGAGTGATGGGGTCAAATTTATTTGCACCCACCACCAGTCTGGCTGCCGCATTCTGGACCCACTGAAGTCTCAGCATCAGGTTCAATGGGAGCTCCACATAGAGAGCATTGCAGAAGCTGATCAGGGGGAATGACCAGGGCCTGAACCAAAGTTCTAAGGGAGTCTTCGTCTAGGTAGGGGCGAAATTAGGCAATTAGCCTAAGCTGGTTAAAGGCTGATCTGGACACAGCTGCAGTCTAAGACTCGCAAGAAAGAGCTGGGTCCAGAAAAGCACCCAAATTATGCATTTGGTCCCTAATCTGGAAGGGAGTATCATCCAGTTTAGGGACCATCCCCCCCTACTTGTTTGAGGTCCCTCCAAGGAGCAAAATCTCTGTTTTATCTGGGTTCAGTCTGAGCCTGTTAGCCCTGGTCCATGCTAGTACTGCAAGCAGGCAACGCTCAAGTGCCTGGACGGCATCCAATGCAGAGGTGGTAACGGTGAGATAGAGTTGCATGTCATCAGCATATTGATGACAATTTATTCTAAATCTCCTGATGACCTCCCCAACACCTTAACATAGATGTTAAACAGCATTGGGAATAGTGCCGACCCCTGAGGAACTCCATACCGTAGGGTCCAAGGCGCTGACACCTCCTCCCCTAGTTGAACTCTGCACATGATCCTCAAGGAAGGATCAGAGCCACCTCAGTGCTAAATCTCCAATCCCAACCTCAGAGAGCCTGTCAATAAGACGCTGTCAATGGTATCAAAAGCCGCTGAGAGATCTAGGAGTATAATTCTTCAAGTAAAAGGCGAAATAGGATAACGTGTACATGGGCATGCTTTTATTCAGTTAACAGCACACTGGTACTGTAGTGTTTGGGCTAGAGCATGCGTCTTCCACCTGATGCCTTCTAGACGTATTTTACTGCAACTGTCATCACTCCCATGTAGTATGGTTATGCTGGCTAGGGAAGATGGAAATTGTATGCCATCACTTCTGGGTGGTGGCAGGTTGAGGAAAATCTGGCCAGTGTGACAGGACTAGGACTTGTGGAGACCCACGTCTGAATCCCTGGTCAGACATGACGGTCAGTGTGTGATCTTGGGCCGATCACTGTCTCTTTGGTAAAAAAAAACTATGCTACAGGGTTGTTAAGCAAAAGGAAGTGGGTGGACAAAGATAATGGGCTCTTCCAAGGAAGCGTAAAAAAAAAAGTCATATACAGTACAAGAACTAATCAAATTAAATACTACAAGACTTCTGTCATGGAGTGAGAGCTCTCTGGGTTTCTAACTCTTGATTCTTAGTTACCAATTTCTAAATTTTATTTTACTTCATTGCTTATTTTTATTTAATCATTTTTTTAATTGGAAAAGACTTTTAAAGAAAGGGAAAAGGAAGGTGTGGGGTGATAAAACATGTTTTATATGTGATAAACATGTGATAAAACATGTTTTACAGCTACAGTATATTGTAAGATTATGAGGGTTTGCACATTTTGTACAGTGAGTTTTCTTTAAAAAATTCAAAATGAATAACTCTTAATATCTATGATGACATTCTGTGTTGCCACAAAAATGTATACCTTCAGAAGGAACAAACACCTTCATCTGCCCTAGAGGTGTTTGTAGACATCCCAGTAGGGTGTCACTACAATCCTTTGTGATGACACAAAACTCCTCCTTCACCCCCATTTGTTTAATGAACATGAATAATTTTTTTGGTGTGTGTGTTCTTTATTAAACTGCATGAATTTTTTTTCCCTTCACAAACCTGATTACTATCCTTTTACTTGCACTTCAAGTTCTTGTAACAATCAACTCTTTATTAGATACCTCAAGCATAGCAGGCTAAGCAAAATCTTCTGAACTTTTTTTTTAAAGTACTCCGGCTGTATTATATACATATTTGATGTAAAATGCTTGGGGACCTCTGGCACCAAATGTAAATATTGCAAGGGTGGGGGCCGGGGGGAAGGAGGAGAAAGTGTTTCTTGTTTTTATCTTGACAGACATTGCCTCAGAGTGCTTCTGTGGTTTGCTGTTCATTGCTAAGCCACTCTGGCCTTTTGATCATTTTTCATGTAACTGTAGATGTGAAAGCAAGGTTATTAGTGTAAAAAAGAAATACCATCAAGGAAACACAAGAACTCAACATGCCACAGTTTTTGGTTGTTGTTTTTTCAAGTGGTGGGGGATGGGGAGGAATTCACAGGGTTTTTTCTACACAACATGGTTTCTCTGTTGCTCTTTGGCACAGTTGTTTCATGGGAAATAAGCTGAAGTTCTAGACACTCAAATCAGCAAGGAAGCCTATTTCAAGATGACTGACCTCTGAATAAACACGCACAGAACTGTGTTACTTCATCTTTTCTCCATGATGTGTTAATGGAGAAAATACATTTTTCCCTCCACTCAATTTTATATTTACAGTTTAGATTTGCAAAATGCACATGGTTCTCTCTACCACGCTAGTAAAAATCAACCCCATCTGTCCAGGAGGAAATGCTGTGTGAGTACAGTGTAATCATCCTTCAATTTTTTAGGACAATCCACCCATTTGAACAGTTCCAAAGCTTAAAAACATTACTTTTTGGATTACAAATCCCAGACTCCCCAAGCCCCATGGCAGCATGGGGTTATAGTTCAAATTTTAACTTGCTAAACTCTGGCTATATGAGCAATGACTTCCAAGTATCTTCCCCATTTTGTGCCTTCGCCATTTTGTGCAACTGAAAGCTGCTAAGCAAGTCCAGAAATATATGCTGTCAATCTATCAATCAATCAAAGAACTAAAGAACCATTTTACACAGATACCTAAATCAAATGGTGAGTCAATAAAAAACCTACAGCAACCAAAAAGCCCTTTGCCTGCTGACAGGTGGTGCCAAGAAGGGCAATCTGGCCTCTGAAGAGAAGGAATTCTACAGTCCAGGAGCAGCTACCAAAACAGTCCTCTCCCATGTCCTCACCAGGGATACATGTGATGATAGTAAGGGCAGTGAAAGGCCTCCTCTGAAGATCTTAAACCAATCAATTCTAAAGGAAATCAACCTTGAGTGCTCACTGGAAGGACAGATCCTGAAACTGAGGCTCCAATACTTTGGCCATCTCATGAGAAGAGAAGACTCCCTGGAAAATACCCTGAGGTTGGGAAAGTGTGAGGATAAAAGGAGAAGGGGACTGCAGAGGGTGAGATGGTTGGACAGTGTCACCGAAGCTACCAACATGAATTTGACCCAACTTTGGGAGGAAGTGGAAGACGGGAGGGCCTGGCGTGCTCTGGTCCATGGGGTCACGAAGAATAAGACACGACTAAACAGCGACGGGCTCCTATGGGAAGATGTGGTCCTTCAGATAGCCTGAACCAGGAGGACTTAACCAGTGACCATAACTAACACTTTGAACTGCGCCCAGAAACAGACCAGCTGCCAATGCAGCTGTTAAAAGAGGAGAGGAGGGAATCTATTCTGGCTATAATTAGCTCCAGCAACAACCTAGCCACAGCATTTTGGACCTGCTGGAGATTTTGAATACCTTCCAAAGACAGCTCCGTTTACAGCCCATTACTGTAATCCAAACAGGATGTCACTAAGGCGCGTATCAATGTGACAGCACCACGGGATTTGTCCAAGAACAAGGGCAGCTGGCATGCTAGGTTTAACTGTGCAAACACAATCCTGGCTACCACCGAAGACTCGTCATCCAGGCTCAGTTCCCATGTTGACCACATGCTGGATCTCTGTTCCCTGATCTCCCTTTTAACTGATCAGGCAGATAAAAACCTTGTCTGTTTGCCCTCATTCGGTAACATTGACTAACATCAGTTACTGAACTAGAACCAAAACAGCTTTCTTGGATTTGGATGGAAAGGAGAAACAGAGTAACATATTCTATACATACTGGTAGAACTGTACCTACAGAATTCCAAGCAATTTCTCCCAGAAGAGATGTATATATTAAAGAGCATGGGGAACACGACAGAACCCGGAGGGACTCCACAGGCCCACGAGCAGGAGTCCTCCTGCACGACCTTATGAATTCATTCCTTCTGGAAACACCAGAACCACTGTAAAACAGTGCTTCCTAAACCAAGTTTAAAGAAATATCCCAGAAAGATACTGTTATGGTCAAATCCTCTTCTTGCAATCATTCAGCCACACTTCTCTTGCTTGTTCTGGGGCAGGAGTGCCCAGGAAATGTAAGATGTGGTGGGGACTGTGGAAGTTGAAACCTTCTCACTCCCTCAATACCTGTTTAGTCTCCCTGACTCCCAAGGTGCTCTGAAGAGTTTAACACAAAAAGAAAATTCCAAAAGCAAGGAAATTCCCTATGCTAGGTAGCTGCCACCATACCCACATACAAAGACTGCAAAAAACAAACAAACGAACAAAAAACGAGTAGCTGAATGAGGCTGTGAGGTTCTAGTATCTTCAATCCCCTCAAAATGAAACAACTTGCTCAAAAGGATGTTTGCAATTACAGTAATGTAAAAGGAAAAAAAAGTGGGAAACCATTCAAAAGGATAAAGGCCAAAGTACCAAACAGTTACAGAGAAACAGGCTTTCAAAACAGAGGGATAAAGTGCATTCAGGCAGAAAACATGCCAGAAAATAATACGCTAATATACCATTTGTTGTTGTTTAGTCGTTAAGTGATGTCTGACTCTTCGTGACCCCATGGACCAGAGCATGCCAGGCCCTCCTGTCTTCCTCTTCCTCCCGGAGTTGGGTCAAATTCATGTTGGTCGCTTCGATGACACTGTCCAACCATCTCGTCCTCCGTCGTCCCCTTCTCCTCTTGCCTTCACACTTTCCCAACATCAGGGTCTTATCCAGGGAGTCTAATATACCCTATCTATACTTGGAGAGATCACATACCTCTGCGCATACACAGAGTGTATCCTCCAGCACAGCTTCATAAGATGGCAAGTGGACCCTGAATCTACTCACTAGCAAGGCTAAATCCCTTCAGACAGTACAGGAGAAAAACACAGTTCTCATCACAGGTATGCTAAAGCTAAATAATTTAAATAATTCCTTTTATACAAGTGAATGAGCTCATTAAGCATTTGTTGCCCACACATATTAAGTACCTTTCATGTTCCATCAGGACAAAAGGCAGCTTCCTAACTTGCTGTCATTCCCATTGCCTAAATCTATATAACTCTCTGGGAAGGAAGTTGAGTCAAGTCAGGGTCATTGATCAGGTGTTAATGTCCTGTTAGGGCAACTCTGATATATTTTTTATAAAGATAAGCATCTGCTCCTCAGCTCAGCCATTCCCTTGAACTGTTCAATAGCAGGAGATAAGAAAAAGGTGTGAACTCTCCATTTCCACCCAGACCTTTGCCTTAGGGGGTCAGATTTCAGGCTCACAGAAGTATAAAATAATCCAGCAACTGAATTTCATATTTCATACACCCCATTCTTAATGTCTTCACAGATACTATGGCCAGTGATGTTTAAAACAACTGAGACATGCAGCATACTCAACAGGGACATATGCTTCATTTCATTCCTGACAGAGATTATCAACTAGTGTGACCAAAACTAGTTCCATTTGATAACTGTGCCTGAAAGCATACTGAAATGTATCTAGACAAACAATCTAATGCAGGAACCTATGAAGTTGAAAAGCCACCTTTTGCTCCAAAACTGTGCCAAAGAATAGAATACTGGGGGCTGGGGTGATAGTAATCTATCAGGGTGATTTTCAAGGAGGGCTTTTCCAGCAATGGTCGTACTACCACTTCCTTTAGACATGCAAGAAAAATGTCTTACTGCAAGGACACATTCTCTGCTCCCCTTACCCACTCTGTCAATCCTCACTTGTCTACTCTTATGAGCCAAGAAGAGCAATGATCAAATATAAATGGATCTTCAAGGATCCTGCCCACATTCTCAGGCAGTACAATTGGCTAAACCTGTGTCAATTACAGCACTCAAATCAAAGCAGATGATTTTATCCACAAGCATCATGTAAACTGTTCACAATCAACTCTCAAGTTGTCTTTAGTTCACTTCTCCTGTGCCAAAGGCTAAGAAACTCTTAGTTACTTGAGAAGCTCCTTCGGTTGAATTTGTACAGACACAATAATGACAGAGAAGAATTTTTTACTTTGCTAATACCATGAAGGAGGCCTACCAATGAGCTCCAGCCTGTGGTCTGTCACATTTGCTTTGAATTAATTAAACCATGCCATTTAGTTACTATCTTACTAATTTCAGCACTTCCAGGGGGTTCGTTTGGATCCACCCCACAGGAGGAGATATTTAGAAGTGATCCTGTCCACTGCTACGGCCATTTGCCCATTCCAGACATAAGCAGAAATGTAATCCGCCTCCCACCATTGCAGAGCTGGTGGGTTTGAGTGCGTCTTAAACCTCACCACATATTTATCTGTCAATAACAAAGGGACTACTCAGTCTTTGCCAGCATAGCCAATGACAAGTAATTATGGAAGCTGCAGTCCACAGTATCTCTGGGTCAAATGTTTTCTTTCCTGTACCAACTTGAGTATATACACTGAATCAATCACAGAATGGTGTGTCAACTCTTATTTATTTCTTTATTTCTTATTTATAAGCTTCCTTTCTCCCCATAGGGGACATAATGAGGCTCACAACAATTAAAACTATACAAAAATCAAAGCTCTAAAATACTATAGAAATGTCATATTAAAACCAATTAAACACATATCATAATCAAAACCAAGGTTAAAAACTATTTTAAAATATTTTTAAAAAATTGCAAATCTCTAAGTTTAATAAATATAGCACTCCTGAGATATTTGTTGCTTAAAAGCCTACCTGAAAAGGAAGATCTTGATTCAGTGCATCGACAGTAGTTGGAATTCACAGTTAAATTGAATGCCATGTTTTATGTTGACTTCAAGAAGTCTACATAGGCAACCTCTCACACAACACATTAGAGCAGAGCAAAAAGCAGGTTACCAATACATGGAGGTCTGCAACCTAACTTTTCCTATCCTAGAAGACAACCGCAGCTGGCAAATCAGCCATATTGAATGAAAAAATACTGATACTGCTTGGGAATACAGTGAAAATACTAACTAGTGCTACCAGACATGTATATAGTTAAGAAGGGAGAGGGCCATAGTTCATGGTAGGCCAAGGACCTCCCTGCTTCAAGGAATCGGGTGGCTAGGATGGGGAGCAGCTAGAAGGGCGGTGAAAAGGAGGAAGTGGCCATAAGTGTATGAGAGGGTGAATTTTGAAATTGACATAATTGATTCTTACCTATCAAGGGTCAAACTATACATTACAACATGCCGTTCAAAGACAGGATTCCTTCAGTGCTAAAAGAAGTTTTTCAGGGCCGGAATGTTTCACACTTCCTGTAGTTTGCAATTCATCTTCCTTTGTTTTCTGATTAACCATTGGGAAGTAAACATTGTCTTCATTTACAGGCATTATTGCTCACATACAAGGGTCTGCTGAGCACTTACATGATTTTGGATTCTAACAACACATTATCTGCGACATACAACTTGACTCCAAGTCCACCACAGCTGGAGAGTTTCTTACATTGTTTTATAGCCAAACAGGCACAGTGGAAGTCTATTTTTGGATGGATTTTAATAACAAATGGGTGTTAGATTTGAATAGGGCAAGAAGATGTGTAATCCCTTGAGTACATGAAGTGTGTATTCATTACTAACAACTCTGCCACATGGGGGACAGGACACAGGGAGACAATTTGAACTGGCACAATACTGATCGTTAACGAAGGCAGAGGCTGGGCATCGCTGTTTTGTTTTGTTTGGCTTGCTGTAAGCAGCAGGGAAAGAAAAATAAAGAAAATAAAATACAAAGAAACCAACGGGCTGCTTGGTGGAAATCTTGTCTAATTACTAGGCTCCATGAGGCGTTCAAAACTAGCTCCCAACCATTTAAATGTTTCTGAGCAGTGGGGGAGTTCTGATTGTCACGTTAATGAGATCTTTAATGCTTCCTAATGTACTTGTTTAAAAATAACATTGCATGCATACATATAGGCCTAATGGTACAGTGGTGCATAACAAACCACTCAGGTCTGTCTTAGGTACCCTGAGCTTATTTTCAAATCCTTGGGCGTTTGAGATTAGATCGGGTGGATCCCTGATCTTGGAAATGTTCCTTTTGGGGGCCCATGCTGCTGAGGTAATCCAGGGAGTTGCAGTCCTCAAACTCTGGGCTCAGGGAAATAAAACTGTAGGTTGCTGTTGGCTGGAAAGATTACTTGGCCATCCATATTTAAGAAAGCAGTTAAAGATGGTCGTTCCCCTTGAGATAAGTAAAGGGAAGATCAATTTGTGAGAAAACGTTTTATGTTGGATTTTCAGTTCCTTCTCCCAGACTTATCCTCCTTCCCCATCGCTGCAGTCATTCCCCCCGTGACTTAAGTGCCAGCAACTGGCTTCCTGCCAGGCTCGGCATGACTATCAGGCTCATGGCATTTATACTTAAAGCTCCCTTACTTTATATCAATGAAAAACAGCACCAGTGCGCTACAGGAAAAATAGATTTCAAACAGGATAACCTTATTGTGTCCCCTCAAGAAACACCTCAGTCTGTTAGGCATCCCTGGGCTTCTCACAGAATGACAATTTCTATGAGAGGAATTTGAGGAGCACTAAACATGTGCACCTAGACATGTTCCCTCTCATATCCTCACTCCTTATTCACTTCCATCCCTGTGGAGAGGATTTTTGGCACCTTGGAGGGAGAGGGAGTTGGCTCCCACGTCAGGAGAGCTGCCCTAAGGTGCAGGGGGGAAAACACTTACCTGCTTCCTTAATGGCCACCTTTGCTAGCAGCACTAGCATTCATGGAACCACAGCTTGTGCTGAAGCAGTCCCAAGTAGAGTAAAGGGAGAGCACTGTGCATGCTTCTAGCATGTGCTCACATTCCCACTGTCATCTTTGGACCCTTTCTTTGAATGGTGGGCCCATCCCTGGAATGGCTTCCTCTCCAGTTTCCTAAGCCTGTGACATCCCTGAATGCCATTTTTGTTTTAGTTAAGGTAATTTTTAACATTTTACATGCTTTCAGTGTATTTTGATCAGTTTTATTTTGATGGTTTTAACGTAGAACTTTTTATGTTCCTTTTGAATACTTGTCCCTTTATCAGGAGAATATAAATGGCTTCTAAATAAATAAATAAATAAATCCAAAATGCTATCTACCTCTTTACTCCTCCTTAGTTCCACTACCACTCTCTTTCTGCTTTTTCGAAGAGCATTTCATAGGCAAAGCACTGATTCTTCCCCTCTTATACAAGTACACTTATGTGTCAGATGTTTATCAATGCCTTGCTTTTTCCTTGATAAATAAACATTTCTTTTTAGATCCAATTTTCCTTCCATAAGGGAAACAATCCTTATTTCAACAGGTTTTACTGCTTTAGTCTTCCATTGGAATGCCTAAATATCTGTTCCTAACAGGCTGAGATTTCTTCTGGAGTGGTGTGGAATATGATGGTAGTGGTGGCAGGGTCAGTAGTGATAGATGTAGATGAAAATTGGCATAAGTCACCCCTACTTTATGTGATCAGAGGAACAGCTAAGCATTCCAGCCTCAGATCAATAAAACTGTCTTTCCCAATTTCTTGAAGATTTGACCAATACCACCGTTCTGTGTCTCCTATCCTGATCTGATGGACCGGATTAAATGATATTACTGCAGTCATTTAATCATTCACACAGAATGACAGTGAATAATGCACTCTTTCAAATTGATCCCATTTTCTTCTAAAGACACAACTGAAATGGGGAAGGAGGGTCCTTAAAGAGGAAATCAGCATTATAGTAGAGCATGAATCATTTTTTCCACACATCATCAGTCCCCTCGCTCATGATCATTCTGTGTCATAACCGATGAAACAGGAGGCTAACACAGCCTCGCTTTGTGAGCAACAGCATGAGACATCACGTGTCCGCCCTCCTGCAGTTAACTGTGTTAACTTGTGACGCTGTAAAATGCTCAGCTCAGCACTTAAGGTTTGTCTTTTATTCATTCTCTCCAACTGCAAAATTCATGGGTGAGCGCCAAACTGTATGCAGGCATCATCCACTTACAAGAGGAAAGTAAAGCATTTCAGATAGAAATAGCCACAAAGCTATATGACCCCCCCCCCAAAAAAAAAAAAAAAAACTATACTGAACTCAAAAGGTACAACACAGGGTTCCTACCAGCATATGCAGCTGGTCATGTGCCATGGACCCATCCTTTCCATATGCTGCTTGAGGACACCTCTTCTCTCCCTTTGCTTCCCTCCCCCAATCATCTGGCTCTGAGCAGATCCCTCCTCGCAACAAGGCATTGCGGATGAGGTGACTAAAGAGAGAACCTCTGCCGTGGTTGCATACATGGCATGAAACCACACAGTGTATGCCTTATCAAGGATGGGGCTCTCAAAGCCAACTTTTGGAGCCTTGGGGGCTCTGTAAAGGCATGTGCTTAAAGCTTCTTCTGATACTGCACTGCCACAGCAGAGAGTCACCTGGATGGGTCCATGGCACAGCTCTCCGCAGCATGCCAGAGTGCTGCCTTCCTAATTCAGCAAAGGCCGTTCATATTGTGCTCTCAGACCTCCCATCGTGCCAATGCCAACACTTATTTGAATGCAGAAGCCTTATAACTCATAGTTGTAAAAGCAGACAGGTTGTCGGTCTAAATGGACAAAAGGGGGGGGGGGAAAGCCACCTGCTCAGGTAATACACTCTCTCTTATACACACATAAGTCATTCTTATATACACATATACATAGGATATATTGCAGCTTTAAAAAATACTGTAGTCAATTAAAATTCACACTGTTGGTGTGCTGGACTCATTAAGGAAGGATACGTTCTTGAAGGCCTGGCTTCACACCTTACACCCTTCCTATGCCATTCCCTGTGGCAACTACCATAGCAGATTACTCTCCCCGGCACCTTGCTTGGAAATTTTAATCAGTCTTTGCTTTTAGCACTGAATTGTTTGAACTCTTTGGCTCGAATGGCTGAGTTCTCCAAGAGCAGGACACTTTTGCTGCCACAGATACTCTCTTTAAAGCAGTCGCCCTATCTACTTCACTTCTTACGGCCAATTCTGCAATCTGGACTAGTTAACGTAGGCAGTCGTTCCCAATGTTGGGTAACGCAGGTGTTCTTTGACTGCAGATCGCTGAAGCCTTCACCAGCTATGCTGGTTGGGGTTTCTGGCAGTAACCACCTGGGTTAATAAGGTTGGCCTAGGCCAGTCATAAACCCCGTCTGCCCAGTCTTAGCTCTGCTGCAGCCCAGACATAAAGGAAGAGTCTACCTGCCTATAATGGGTTTCAGATTCATTTCGGCTGGGCTGGGGGGCCTAGCTAGTAAGCATTCAGTCTCCCAAGGATACATTTCACAACCAGTTTGAGCTTGACAGAAGCAGCAAATATAACTTATTTTTTAACCAGATGAAAGGCACGCCAACGCTTTGAACAATAATTTAAGCCCTGAAGTAAGATTTACTCTGTTCCACAAATAAAGTAGTAAAGTAGTTACTTCATCACGGCTAGAGGTGGTCCTATCCTGTTACAACTATGTGGTGATACTAAGTATCACCTTACATTCTGCTATACCATCAGCTCTTTTTGATGAACATTTTAAGCAGAACACCAAAAATCCTGGTCTGAAATGTGGCAGGTTCAGAGCAGGGCCAATACTAAGCATAAGAACTGAGGTGGAGCCATAGGGTAAAATGCCTCAATCCTGCATTTACACATTGTTACCAAACTGTACAGCCAGAGCAGGGTGTCATGAGACTGTGCTGTTTTCAGGCTTCCTGGCAGCAATGCCCATGAAAAGCTACCTTCTATTTGCTATGTTGCTTTCAGCAGACTCCCGCTGCAGTTCTAGGATTCCAGCGGCATCCCTGACTTGAGATGAGGGTGACTCTCAATGGGAGATTAGGGATCAAGAATGATATTCATTCATTCATTCATTCATTCATTCATTCATTCATTCATTCATTCATTCATTCATTCATATCTCACTCCCATTAGTGCCAAGGCACTACTTTGGGTGGTTACAAGAAATATAATACAAAATAAAAATAAAGATAAAAGCATTAAAAACAACTGCAATTAACCCTCAACACTGCTCAAAATCTTGATTTCCAAGTCACTGTGTTACATTTTGCACAAGCCAAAGCTCAAAAGAGTCGCATTCTGAGCAGTGGGAATTAATTAATATTTGTTGTTCTGTAATAGCCCATAAAAGCCAGCTCAGTGCCAACCACAACTTGGCACCACATTCAGTTGATCTTGCACCATCCCGTAGTTTGGCATCCTGACCACTGGCCAGTTCACTCATCCGCTTGGGGTCTTCATTTCTCCTATAACACAACGTTGATAGGGAGGATCGGGGTGAAAAGACAGGGTCACAGCAGCCTCATTATTTGGACAAGAACTGTCTGTGGGTTTGGTCCAGCATATGGGTCTTTCTAAGGAAAAGATTACCACACGGAGAAAGCACAAAGACATAGGAATACGAAAGGAGGAGAAGTTTTCTTCACCCTCTCTCATACAATAAGACCTGGAATCACCCTGGAGGTAGTATATGTGATATGGTGACAAGTAGCCCCTGACAGGCTTATCCTCCATGAATTTATCTAACATCTTTTAAATAGACTGCTAGGCATCACCACCACAGTTTAACTATTTCTTGCATGAAGATTTCCTATTACTTGTCCTGAATCTCACCGCTAAATCTTACTATGTTAGATTTAGTCTTGCTTAGAAGTCTCTCACAGAAGTCAATGAGATGCAACTGAACACACTGAATGGATTTCTGTGGGTCATCTCAAAGGAAGACTGACCCTGTGTTGTGTACCTGAGGTGGCAAGATGGCCATTAGGGCTGAGCAGAAAATACTCTGGCCTTATCTTTAAGTTTGTTCTAATCTGACCACAGGGACACAGAAGGGAAGAGTAAAAGACCCATACGATTTGGAGGGTCTGGAAGCACAAGAAACTCTGGCCTGCAAAGGCAGGTTTATCTATCCATGTGCTGCTCCTTGGCCAACCAGCAGAGACAGATGTGAAGAATACTCTCTAAATTCCACTGCAGAATCATCAATTTTAGCTGTTCTTGGAAATGACAAGAGCTCTAGTTGAAACATATAGGAAACATTTCTACCTCTCACAGGACAAAGGAAAAAAAATACGTGGTTTCACAAGCAAGAATTAACATTCCTACTAAACAAGTAAGGTTATATTCTTTTTATTCTGGTGTTTTTGTCCACACGGGATTCCATTAAATATGCAAATTCATGCCATATGCGCTCAATGTATATACATTGACTATTTAACTCACTTGTTGCATTTTTTAACTTATCAGAGGTATTTATACAATGTATTCTGTGCTATTGTTACGATAGCTAACAACTCCAATCCCCTACTCTCCATGATCATTGAAACAAGAGGAAGGGAAAAACCAAACTTCACAAAAATGTCCCCAAAGCAACCGGAGAGATTGCAGAATCAGTAGATGATGTGAGCTCCGGTTAACTAGAAGCAGTCTTGAGGATGCACTGAATCAATGTGAGCTATCTCATCTGTAAAATGATCAATAAACCTCACCTCCAAAGTTTCCCCTTCACTGCCAATGTTGCACAGATATGAGAGAGGCAGGAAGAAATACCACTTTGTTCACTTCACAACACAGCACCACATGGTCTCTTTTGGTGAAACCTAAGCTTTTTCTGGCTCAGTTCATACAAAGATGTCATTTTATTTGTATTCTAGCTGTGCCCTCCACAGCTTCATTGTCACTGGGCAGGGTAAGAATTTTGTCTGCCGTGGATCATTCATGTGTTTGTTTGCACTAAGAACTCAAAATCTGCAGATTTCTTTATAAATACAATAGGAAAAAAAAACTAGAGAGTTGAGAAAACCTAGAAATACAAGTGTCCTATTCCTAGCTCTGTGCTCAGGCTCTAGCCCTGAAAACAAATTCCTGAGCTCAACATCTGCTCGGAAACATCTTGATCTACAAAATGATGTTTGCCTGCCTCACCTCTGATTGGTGGACTGCCCTGTGCATCTGGGGGCTTCGAGAGAAAAAGAAAAATATGATTCTGTAAGCCTATATTCTTATATACTGTAAGCCTAAAGTCTGTCCACCCTAAAGTTACAGGAGTGTGGATACCACAAGTTCTGAACAGTGCGAGCATCAGTAAAGGTAAAGGTAAAGGTAAAGGTTCCCCTTGACATTTTTAGTCCAGTCGTGTCCGACTCTAGGGGGCGGTGCTCATCCCGTTTTTCAAGCCGTAGAGCCAGCGCTTGTCCGAAGACAGTTTCCGTTGTCACGTGGCCAGCGTGACTAGGGAGTGCTGTTTTACCTTCCCACCGAGGTGGTACCTATTTATCTACTCGCATTTACATGCTTTCCAACTGCTAGGTTGGCGAGGAGCTGCGATAAAGCGACGGGAGCTCACTCTGTCGTGTGGATTCGATCTTACGACTGCTGGTCTTCTGACCCTGCAGCACAGAGGCTTCTGCGGTTCGGCCCGCAGCGCCACCACGTCCCACGCAAGCATCAGTAGCACCCAGCAATTGTGCTGCTAGCTGTGATTTTTAGCCCTTGCTGTCTTGTGTTCCACCAACCACTGTCAAGAAACCTGGGTCCCACCAGGAGAGAAACAAAAAGTCTGCTTTCCTAAGAAGTATAGTTACATGTTAACAGGTGTTGCATTACTATATTTATTACATCCATTAAGTTGAGGATCAGTGAGGGGATTGGTAGGGGGACAGGGGATTGGTAGAATCATTGAGCTTCCAGAGATACTAGAAGACTGCCAAAAACTCTCAGTTAGATGGCCTTTGGCTAGTAGAGTAAGTAGGAGATGGCCCATTAAAACTGCAGGAGGATCCATGGACTATGAACTTTTAATAACTGTTCTGAAAACTCTTTGTTCTACCTAGACTATTTCTGTCTCTCACTGGTGGTATGCACACCACAGGTTGAGAACCATTCTTTCATTGAATAAAATCC
Source organism: Pogona vitticeps (assembly GCF_051106095.1). Classification (NCBI taxonomy): domain Eukaryota; kingdom Metazoa; phylum Chordata; class Lepidosauria; order Squamata; family Agamidae; genus Pogona; species Pogona vitticeps. The sequence goes on from NC_135784.1 coordinate 40,656,021, forward strand.
ATTTTTCCTATAGTCATAAAGAGAAAGGTACTTCCATTACCAGCTACTTATTGTTAAACAAACAGTGGCATCATTTCATATTTCTCTATCTAACATAATATCAGACACCCTAATTCTTCAGGAAATAATGCAATTACATTTAACAGGATCAAGCACCGCTGGTAACACCATGCAAAGCTAGAAATAATACTGTGATTCTTCTTAAGTAAATATCTGCACAACCCAGTCAGCCAGGTACTCCACACAGATTGGGAATCCATTTTATTGGAAATCCAAGAAAAGAAAACATTTCATTTCTGGCTGATATAACCTGAAGACATAAAAATAAGGCATTAACATTTCCCAGTATGAGAGAAAACGAATAGTAGTCTATCTGTATGAGAACTAAAAATAAATCCATTTATTAAACTGTTATAAAACATGTCTTCCTATATCATGTAACTTGCAGAATAAAGCAACAATTCAGCTTTGAATAGCTTCTTTGTTGAAGCATTCCAATACATTATCCAAAATATACTAATTAGTGAAATACAATATATGAAAACCAGCTGAGAATTTCTACTGCATGTGGAAAAACAATTTATAACAAGACATGAGTATTAATGATATGCCAAAAGTGGTGGGGGTGGGGTCTGAAATCCATGGACAGTGTCATATTAGCTCTTTCATTCTCTGGAGGAACACAATTCACGTGAAATTTTATGGACACCAGATTCCTTTAATAAAACTCATTGGAACAATTAGTCACCAATTTTCCGATTAGAGTATTCCATTTACGCATTGCTGCAAAGTAATTCCTTAAATGCGAATTTATTACATTAGCTCCAACAAGCAATTAGATTGCTCACATCCTGGTTTTGGTGACTCTCAAAGGATAATTTATATTATTATGACCCTGATAAAGAAGAGGATCCTTTGAATGTTTCAGTTACCTATTAAATATCTTCTCCAAGGGCTCTTACAGTTTATATTTGTTAAGTAAACCACTTGGTCCTTGGTTATAGGTTAATCTGAGCAAATTATCCAGGCATCTTTCTTTCTTTCTTACTTCAAAAACATAACTTTCCATAATTTCTTAGAATGAAAGAAGCCTGTATATGAATTAGATCTTCTTTTGCCAGTCACTGAGATAAATTTTTGTTTTTTTCACAGTGCAATGGCATATTGACTTGGAAGTATGTCCCATTACGTTCAACTGGATTTACATGTGCACATGATAGCAGTTTGAAAGGGCTGGTATTTAAGCTGATGAGAGGTGATCTTGGTTTTTATCACACACTCTTTAAACCATTAAGGAAGAACTTTAAAAAAATCATTTGAAAGAAACTAGGCCATAGAAGAAACAGCCTCTACCAGGGGCAACATTGGCTCTATAACATCACTTCCAAATGTTTCAATGCTTGATATTCATATGCAGACTTGGATTTGCTCCCAGTGTCTGCACTTGCACCCAGGTGCAGAAACATGGCCAGTCCACAATGTTTTGCTGCATGAAACAAAAGACAAGATCCCATCCTGTCCCTTGCCCCCAGCTTTATGAACAAAAGCCCACTAAAGAAAACAATCCTGACTAGCCAAGAGGGCTGAGGGCTGGCTGAGATGACAATAAGCCAGCTGAGGCTGTGTTGAATCCAGATCCCTCCCAAACTAGAGTTGCTGAATTTTTTTAGAACTATTCTGACCTTGGACTAGCTCTCTCTCCCCCCACCCCCGTATAGCAGATTTGAGCCTAGACAAAAAACGAGTCTGGATCCGACATAAGTCTCTGCTCTAGTGCTGCTCCTCCCCACTTCTCAACCCTGTTTTGGTTGTTTTGCTACCTAATCACAGTCAGCACAGCAGTTGTGCCGGTAGACTTGAGATTGGCCAGGGCTACTGGGCTGTGTTGTTGCAAGGGCAGTTGTGCTACCACAACAGGCTTCTTCCCTTTCCTCTAAACTCACTCCAACTGCTTTACATCTGAGCTTTGACTGTACTGCTGACTCACCCTGACTCCTTTGTCAACCTCTGGTATCAGGAGAGTGTCCTCCACCACACTTGAAGGCAGCAGGCTAGTCTTCAACCTAAGTGCCACTCCAACACCTTTGGTCACTTTCCAGTGTATGCTGCCCTCGACTTCCATCTTACTCTGTCTAACAGTAGGGTCCAGAACACATGGAAGCATTTTGCTCTGATGGGCAGCAGGAGGCTGGGCCGATGAACTCGTATGATGAGTAGTTTCTTGCCTGTGAACTGGAAACACTACAACAGATGGCTGGAGTTCTTTCTCTTCAGAGAACAGTATCATATGTAAGCTGAATTTAGTTCTACAATTCTGCTTCAGCTAAGCCACAAGGTCAGCCCAGTCAATAGGCAGAGGGAAGCATCCACCTCATGGATCACATGGTGGGAGAGAATGATGTTGGAGGACAGAGTTGTAGGCAAAATTCTGCACACCCTAAATTAACTTGGTGTCCCCTCCTATGGAAGTGAAGTAAGCATCAACAGTCCACCCAGTCACTTCTACATGGAGTAGAAGATAGGTGTCATCCCATCACTTCACAGATTGCTGCCTTGTCATGGTGAAGGGGCTTGAGTAATTCAGAGAAGCTATGGGCTCTGCCGTGCAGGGACACCCAAGATGGACAGGACATAGTGGAGATTTCTGACTAAATGCGATCCACCTAGAGCAGGAACTGGCAAGCCATTCCAATATCTTTGCCAAGAAAACTCCATGGAAAGAAACAAAAGGCTAAAAGATATGACGCTGGAATATAAGCTCCTCAGATCGGAAGGCATTCAACAAGCTACTGAGGAAGAGCAGAGGATAAGTACAAGTAGCTCCAGAGCTAATGAAGTGCTTGGGCCAAAACTGAAAGGATGCTCAGCTATGGACGAAGCTGGAAGTGAAAGGAAAGTCCTATGCTGCAAAGAATAATACTGCATAGGAACCTGGAACATAAGATCTATGAACCTTGGTAAGCTGGAGGTGGTCAAACAGGAGATGGCAAGAATAAACACTGATATCCTGGGTGTCAGTGAACTAAAATGGATTGAAATGGGTGAATTCAATTCAGACGATTATCATATCTACTATTGTGGGCAAAAATCCCGTAGAAGAAATGGAGTAGCCCTCATAGTCAACAAAAGAGTGGGAAAAACTGTACTGGGATACAATCTCAAAAATGATAGAATGATGTCAATACGAATCCAAGGCAGACCTTTCAACATCACAATAATCCAAGTTTATGCACCAACCACCCATGCTGAAGAGGCTGAAACTGAACAGTTCTTTGAAGATTTACAACACCTTCTAGAACTCACACAAAAGAAAGATGTTCTTTTCATTATAGGAAATTGGAATGCTAAAGTAGGGAGTCAAGAGATAAAAGGAACAACAGGGAAGTTTGGCCTTGGAGTTCAAAACGAAGCACCGCAAAGGCTAATAGAGCTTTGTCAAGAGAACAAGCTGGTTATCATAAACACACTTTTCTAACAACACAAGAGGTGACTCTACACATGGACATCACCAGATGGGCAATACTGAAATCAGATTGATTATATTCTCTGCAGTCAAAGATGGAGAAGTTCTAAATAGTCAGCAAAAATAAGACCTGGAGCTGATTGTGGCTCTGATCATTAGCTTCTCATAGCAAAATTCAAGCTTAAACTGAACAGAGTAGGAAAAACCACTGGGCTAGTCAGGTATAATCTAAACCAAATCCCTTATGAATACACAGTGGAAGTGAAGAACAGATTTAAGGAACTTGATTTGGTGGACAGAGTGCCTGAAGAACTATGGATGGAGGCTTGTAACACTGTACAGGAGGCAGCAACAGAAACCATCCCAAAGAAAAGGAAATGCAAGAAAGCAAAGTGGCTCTCCAACGAGGCCTTACAAATAGCAGAGAAGAGAAGGGAAACAAAGTGCAAGGGAGATAGGGAAAGTTACAGAAAATGGAATGCACACTTTTAAAGAATACCAAGGAGAGACAAGAGGGCCTTCTTAAATGAACAGTGCAAAAATATAGAGGAAAATAATAGAAAGGGAAAAACTAGAGATTTGTTCAAGACTATTGGAGATACCAAAGGAACCTTTTGTGCAAAGATGGCCATGATAAAGGACAAAAATGATAGGGACCTCACAGAAGCAGAAGACATCAAGAAGAGGTGTCAAGAATACACAGAGGAATTATACCAGAAAGACCTGGATGCCCCAGACAACCCAGATACTGTGGTTGCTGACCTTGAGCCAGACATCCTGGAGAGTGAAGTCAAGTGGGCCTTAGAAAGCATGGCTAACAACAAGGACAGTGGAGGGGATGGCATTCCAGTGGAACTATTTAAAATCTTAAAAAATGACACTGTTAAGGTGTTACACTCAATATGCCAGCAAAAGATGGGCAAGTGAGATGGTATTTCAAGAGGGGTCACAACGAACTGACTAGCTTTCACTATGTTCCAAGGACAGTCCCAGTCTTACTTATAATAGTTATCTCACTTACTTATGTACGTGTGCACATACTCATGGAAAGGGTAGGGGAGAGAAAGAGAGAGAGAGAGAGAGATAAAATAAAATGAATTTTCTTCCATGTTTTTCTTTAATTTCTTGGGAGAGAAAAATTGGAGAAATACTACTCACTTCCTGCTCAAAAACATAATAAAGTTGTATTCTACTGATACATACTACAGAAAACAAAATTCCTTCAACATGTTATCATTAGTATTCTAGGAAACAGAGCTGGAAAACTTTAAAATAAAATATAAACGTATTTTTCTTCCTTATTTATTTTTTTCCTTCACTCATACATTTTCTATCAGAAAGACTAAAAACAAATCTTGCTATAAATGTGATTTTAAGCACACACATTTTAAGAGCACTCAACAGACTGAAAGGTTTTTAATTCAACCTTCTGATCAAAAATCATAAATGAGGCCACAATGGCAGAAAAAGGGTTACCAAGAAAACACTCTGCCCCTTCTTGTGCATTACACAAGAGTTCCCCAAGACTATGCTTTGGATTTCAGGCTGGTGATTATTATTAAAACAGCTAGCAAAACATTACCATCCCATGAAAAATTTACATCGAAATGAAACTTCTTGGATTTAATTTCAACTGGTCTGGGGCCAGAGTAAGCTGTGCCATGGGAAATAATGTTCAGAACAACTAGCAATAGACAAGTAATTTTGTCTGAGCAGAAAAACATGCATGTGCACATACACAAATGCTGTGCACACCCATGATTTTGCTGCATCTACCCACTCTCATGATGGTTTCTTCAAAAAATAAAAGGTGTATAAATGTTCCTATCTGGAAGAAGGTCAGCATATTTTTGGATATTTGTAACAGTTAACAGAACTGCAGGATAGCTCAGGGGTTTAGGTCTCTGGCTGCGAAGCTAGAGGTTGGGAGTTCAGTTCCCCGCAGTGTCTCCTTGACAGCGGCTGGATGATCCATAAGATCCCTTCCAGCTCTGCAATTCTATGATGATGGCAGTGGTGGTGAGAATTGCACCAGATTAATGGAATATCTTCTTTCTCTTTTCCCACTACCCAGAGTTAGTACAGTGTACATTTAAAAAGCCTTTTGTTTCTGTACATGGAGCTTTCTTGGCAAAGGTACTGAAGTGGCTTGCCAGTTCCTGCTCCAGGTGGATCTAGACAGCATCTTAAACCTAGACAGCATCTTAAAAAGCAGAGATATCACCTTGTCGACAAAGGTCCGCATAGTCAAAGCTATGCTTTTTTCCAGCAGCGCTGTATGGAAGTGAAAGCTGGACCATAAAGAAAGCTGACCGCCGAAGAATTGATGCTTTTGATTTGTGGTGCTGGAGGAGACTTTTGAGAGTCCCCTGGACTGCAAGGAGAACAAGCCTGTCCATTCTAAAGGAAATCAACCCTGAGTGCTCACTGGAAGGACAGCTCCTGAAGCTGAGGCTCCAATACTTTGGCCATCTCATGAGAAGAGAAGACTTCCTGGAAAAGACCCTGATGTTGGGAAAGTGTGAAGGCAGGAGGAGAAGGGGACGACAGAGGACGAGATGGCTGGACAGTGTCATCAAAGCTACCAACATGAATTTAACCCATCTCCAGGAGGCAGTGGAAGACAGGAGGGCCTGGCGTGCTCTGGTCCATGGGATCACGAAGAGTCGGACACAACATAATGACTAAACAACAAGAACATTTAAAAAGAATGGATTGCAAGGGAGAAAGAACCTTTCAACCTCTCCTCAGGGGCTAGGGGCTACACGCAAGACAGCTTCAGCTTCTGTCCCAAATCTGCAACAGAGTGATAAAAATAAAGATCTATCTTATGGGGCTGCTTTAAATATTAAAGTGCAATAATTTATATGACATACTTTCAATTCTCTGAAGGGCCATATAAAAACTAAGTAGTAATACTAGTAGCATTAATTGGAGACTGCCTAGGGTGGCTGTCCTACTTTATAGCACTTTATTTGAAGGGTGGTCTGTTCACATTCTGATTTAAAGTTCAAGAACCATAAACAGGGAGAACAGAGGCACCTGGACAAGAGGCCGAGAAATCATCTGGCCATTGTCTTCCCTGTTATTGTCAGGTATATTTAATTTCTAATTCAAGCAAAGTGATTCCTTTTAAACTTGTAACTGTATGCATAAATTAACACATGTACATTTAATACAGATCTACATACATCTTGTTTTACTCTTCTTGGTGGCACATATGCTCCTCATCCTCATTTCTATACTTTTTTTTTGTACAGTACTGCTTTTAAAGAAAAATGAAGCTTGGAAAAAACATTTGTTTGGATTACAATTTCCAGAACACTGCCTCTCTGAAGGGTTCTGGAAATTACAGTGCAAAAAACCCAAACATTTCCAGGTTGTAAATATGAAACTTTTAACAGCCAGATTCCTTTTCTTGGGAACATATCTTGCCTGATAAGCCCCTATTCAGCCTGACTATAGATTTTAGCTCAACTGACACTTATGCTCTTATGTCTTCAGTCTTACAAAGAGTAGTAGTAGTAGTAGTAGTAGTAGTAGTAATAGTAGTAGTAGTAGTAGTAGTAGTTGGTTGTTATTTTGCAGTCACAGACACAATAAAATAAATTTAAAATTACAAGAATGATTTAAAACATTTTAAAATTAGATAGATTCTGCTGCAAAACATTAAATATTATAAAGCACAGGCAAGAATTTCCTTCCGTGTTCAATGTGCAGAAAAAAGAAACTTGGCCACATGTTCTCTAGTGGACTTATTTGTGTCCGCTAGAAAATATCTTGTGTACAATATCCAAGGATCTGCCTGAGAAATGTCTCATTACAACAGTCTGGCATGGTCATATCCCTGTAAAAACAGCATATGAAAAAGAGTGTTGCTCTAGTGTTTCAATTTCTTTCTTTTTATAGGGGCATAGTCGATTTTTATATGGTACACCATGGTAGCATCCTTCTAAAACTGTAGATGTAAGGCAGTTAAATCTAACCCTTGAAAAGGGTCGTGATGTCGGTTGTGATCATGTGCGGTGTCCAGATGACCAAGCCTATCAGTCTAAAAGTGTACTGGGAAATCTGGTCTTACATATATCAAAAGCAGTCGGTTATCAGACAAGGAGTAGATTTCCCAGTGTCTATGAAAAAAAGGAGGCTTGAGGAGGCAAGTAATAAAAATTGCCTTCCCTTGATCATTTTTTCTCTCTCTCCAGAGCCCATCAGATGAAAGTTTGTGAATCTTTGATTTAGCACAGAAGTATCACCATTGGAAACAGGTCCCAGTTCTCCTTTCACAGACTGTTTCAAAGGTCAGCCAGCAAACAAAGCCAATGTGGTTCTTACAGATTGCATATCCTGTATTTATAGTGAATACAAGTTTGTTTTCTTTAAAGCTTTTCTAATACAATCAAATCTCGCACTCTCAAAATGCTAGGACTAAAGATTCTTTATTTCCATCAAATACTGTCTGTATTTTTCACTCTATAAGACGCACCTGACCATAAGACGCACCTAATTTTTAGAGGAGGAAAAGAGGAAAAAAATATTCTGAACTTCTCCCCTCCAGTACAAGGAATGGTTCCTGTGAAGAGTGCCGTAAGTAAAACTCCACCCCCCTTTCAGAGAATGGTACACTCGCGCATGAGCCTACAACTGCTAAGGCATCAGGGGTAGGGAGCCACCAGCTCCCTTACTGCCCTAGCCAGTTCATCATCTCTATGGGACTTGTCAGTTGACCACTCATGTCTGGAAGCACTCCTAGGCCCTGCCCCACAAGGGGAGGAGAAAGGTGGCATGGTGGCAATGGCAGTGGTGGGGGCTCATACTGGTGCTGAAAGAAACCAATATTGGAGGCAGGTGTGAGAGGGGAAGCCAGAGGTGGTGGTGTGGAAGACGGGAGGTGGAGCTCGCCTCTTTCCCTGCAAAGTCAAGCTTTCATTGCCGGTGGTGGGAAGCGAAAGAAGATTCCCTGGGCGTGCTGTCAGGCTTGGGTTGGGGTTGGGAGGGTAAAAACAGATTGGGGGGGAGGAGTACAGAACCCAGCTGCATATGACAGCAGCATGGGCTCTGGGGGCCCCTGTTAATGTCCACAAATTGCACCATTTTACAGTGTTCGCTCCATAAGACGCACACACTTTCCCCCCACTTTTTTTGTGGGGGAAGTGTGTCTTAGGGAGCAAAAAATATGGCATATTTCTTACAGGAACAGCCTACAGGGCAAGATTATTAATGGCTGGGCAGTTCAATGGTTTAGATATCTGGGTGCAGAGACAGAATTTGGGAGTTCAGTTCTCTACTGTGCCTCCTTGATAGGGGCTGGACTTGATGATCCAAAGAGTTCTTCCAGCTCTGCAGTTCTAAGGTTATTATTATGATAAAAAATAAACACACGGAACAATCAGAAAGTATCTGTACAAACTGATCTTATGTTTGAATTATGTGTGCTCCTAAATGCACTAATGCCAATGGGTAGAGATGGAGATTATGCCTCTGTGACTGTACTCTTGGCCCACAGGTGATTATGACATATAATCATCACTATACTTGTGTCATACCATCAGTGGCATAAAAGATGAGTGCAGAGATGTGTAGCAAGAAGGAACAATTCTTGGAAAGTATCTACCACTCACTCAGAGCTCATTTCTGTTCACCACAACCTTCTCCACCTTACAACCTGCAAATGTGGGCTGGACTACAGATTGGGCGGTTAATGATACCCCCTCAACATGGTACTGCTACTCTTCTCTCCTTTCTCTACCCCACCCAGTCAGCTACAACAGAGGAAAATATCCCAAGAAATAAAAATTTCAAATACTTGCTGAATTTGGAGCATTTCTGGGTCATAGGAGAACCCAGTGAGTCCCTAACTTGCTTCACCATACATTGCTCTTTCCCACAGAGCCAGTCAGCAGCTTTGTGTGGTCTTCTTTTGATCTTCTGTCCCTCTTTTTTGCATGCTCGCACTAGTTCACACACAGGGCCAGTAATACATGGAGAGCTGATGGATTTGAATACATAGAGATACTGCTCTCACTGCACAGGGGTAGGTCATGATGTGGGACTGCAACCCCCATCAACACTAGCCAGAAAAACTGATGCCGAGGAGTATCATAAATTGTAGTTGAGCAACATTTAGAGAGTCACAGGTTGCCCAACTCTGTCATTGTGGGATAGAAGCCCTTGTCTTTGGAGTGACTTATAATATCTGTGCACACCACATACACGTGTTACCATAGCTGCTTGTAAAAGGGGCCACATATTGATTTTCTTCTAGCTGCATGGTTGGGCATCATGTATGTGTCCATGGAGGTATCCAGATGCTGCTGAAAAAACAGCGGCTGGGAAAGGAAAATGACTATATCAGATCAGATAGCTGGCCTCAACTGCAACTACTCTGGTCTACTGTAGCATTAACTTACAAGTCCAAAAACTTTGGTCCATGTGACAATGCACAGCATGCTTTCATAATCCAACAGAACATATTTCGCTGGTGTGCTGCCAAACTATTAATTGTTATAATAAGAGGGTTTCCAATTATATAAATATCTGTGTAACCAATAAAACTTCTCTTATTTCTTACATGCATGGTCAAATAATGTTTCAGCAATGAACATTTTTATTTCATTCATTAAAATACTGTACTATTTTTCCTGTTTCCAGTTTCCATCAATTCAGGGCAGTTTGCCATAATAACAAATCAACACCAATGGGGGCAAAATTACTGGCACCAGTACCAAAAGTTAAAGGTTATATTTTTAAAAATCATTTTCTTTCTTTTTTTAAACCAAACACACCTGACAATTCAAAATGCTGTAAGTTTCTCTTCCAGGTGGAGGCAAAGATAAAAATTGTGATGGCATATAAATCTGCTAAAAAATAATATTAACACAGCGGATTTTAAAAATAATCCATTGTCATAACAGAAAAAATAAAAATACACACCCGATCTCAAATAGTAAATGACTTTGAAGAGATTTTGGCACAAACTGTGCTAAGGATACAAACAGATAACCACAAACCCACTGAGAACTCTTTCACTGAGCTAAAAAACAGAAAATGGGAAGGAAATATGAATTATCTTTTGGTTATGAAGTAGGGACAGGGAAATAAATTAGCTACTAAAAGAGGAGGGAAAAGAAAAATATCCATCAATTGTAATCTGTTAAAAGTTCACATGGAATAATTTTTTTCTAAACTATTTTTTTATATAAAAAAATAAAAATGTAAAAAGTGTGCCTGAAAAGATCTGTGGCTGGATAGCTCATTAAGTTGTATATTTGGCTGTGGAGCCAGTGGCTGGGAGCTTGATTCCAGACTGAGCTTCCTTGGAGAAGAGCCAGCCTGCATAGCCGTGGGTAAGTTGGGCAGCTCCCTAACTAAGAGTAACCCCTGAAGAAGGGAACAGTAAATAAGGGGACGTGGTGGCACTGTGGGCTAAACCGCAGAAGCCTGTGCTTCAGGGTCAGAAGACCAAGCAGTCGTAAGATCGAATCCACACGACGGAATGAGCACCCGTCACTTGTCCCAGCTCCCGCCAACCTAGTGGTTCGAAAGCATGCAAATGCAAGTAGATAAATAGGGACCACTTCGGTGGGAAGGTAACAGCATTCCGTGTCTAAGTCGCACTGGCCATGTGACCACGGAAGATTGTCTTCGGACAAACGCTGGCTCTATGGCTTGGAAATGGGGATGAGCACCGCCCCCTAGAGTCAAACACGACTGGACAAAAATTGTCAAGGGGAACCTTTACCTTTACCTTACTCTACATCACGGAACCCTGGAAAAGGTTGTCCTGAGTTGGAATCAACTTAACAGCTTATATATAAAATAAGCCCTGAAGAACTTCTTTATAGCCAGCAATTCTGCAATCTGAATGTTAATTCACTTGCATCTACCGTAGCAGATGACTATGCGTGGATTAGGTCACTTGATCAAGTCACATTAAGATTCACCTAGGCCATGCCAAATGCATAGTCATATGCACTGAATTCATTCCACAACTTAGATTATTTGGTTTATCTGAGTTGTATTAGCAAGGCTGATTTTAGACTTTATGAAAGGATACTGCTAACGTGCTAGCAATAACACATGTAAGCAAGACAGAAGTAAACAGCAGAACAAAATAGAAAAGCAGTATAAGCATCTAACTGACCCATAAGCATCAACATAACCACCTAGCTACCTAGGTGACAGATATAACCACCTAGCTACATATCACCTGGCAGATATCTTTTGGTTTTCATTCCTGCATTGAGCAACTTCATTATTCTATGACTGTATGATTCTATAATAATCTTTCTAAACTGAGTACGCAAAGCACGAAGATACTGGATTCTTTGCTAAATGTACATCCCAGGAAGGGCACACAGGGACAGAGATAGACAGAAACACACAGAGAGAGATTTCTTTGTTGCCCATGGAAGACTAATATGTGACATACACATGGCCTTATGATTGCCCCACCTTTGCTCAACATTGTATTTAACTCTAATTTAATTTCTTACTTTTATTTACCTATATTTAATATTTAATTAAAAAGCACTTTTGGCTTAATTTATTAAGTTAACCTAACCACTGGCTTAGTGGTTAACTAATTAAGGAAGGAAGGAAGGAAGGAAGGAAGGAAGGAAGGAAGGAAGGAAGGAAGGAAGGAAGGAAGGAAGGAAGGAAGGAAGGAAGGAAGGAAGGAAGGAAGGAAGGAAGGAAGGAAGAACAAGAAAGAAATAACTTTACCTGTAAATAGCATATGCAGCTCATCTAGTGTCCCCCAGAAATCCAGTAAGGCTGCTTAGTTTTAAGCCACAAGAGAAAAACAGACATCATTCAGAGAGCTGACGTCCGAGAGACAATGTGAAAACTAAGAATAACTTCTGAAACACTTGACCTGGCAGATGGCCAACCCAAGAATTTCAGCTGGCTCACCCACAAGACAACAGTGTCATAGTTACCTGGATACCTGTTGCTAAAGGAGGCTAATAAAGCGATGGAGTGCTATCGGACAAATAGTAAGCAGGCATGCCACTAAAAAGCAGACACTGTTCTGGCCAGAGAGGATCTAAAAGGCTTACCTGTAATTATTTTGAGAGATCCAAACTCTGGATATTCATGACCAGATACTACAGGACTCCTAACAAAGAATACTTGTGTCACCAGAAGTGGGGGTGTAATTCATTTCCAGTATCCAATATATTGTGCAGGGGAGGAAATGAACCAGTCACTTGACTTGGGGGAGAAGACGTAACAAAAATAGCATCAATCTCACTACCTTCCCAGGTGTCATGTGCAGAGGCAGCGCCCAGGCTCCTTGCAGGGAAGCTGCTTACAGCCTGTGCCCCTGTGCCCACCTTGCAGATGATGACGGCACATGCACAGAGGCAACAACCAGCTTCCCTGGACATGCAGATGCCGCCCCCAAACTTGGTAAAAGTCGAATCGAGTTATATTTGGCTATGTGGAAAATCAGTTTACTCTTCAAGCGGTTGGGAAGACTCCTTAATCCAAATCAAGCAGGCTATGGACCGCAATGATGCAACATGGAATTGAGATGGGGAATTACTGTACTCCATTAGCAGCATAATCATGACTTTAAAATGTAAGAGTGCATTGCGCTTATTACAGCGCAGATGACACAAACAGATGACAAGTATGGCTTAATCTCCAGGAAACCTTAGCCATCCTATAAAAATGCATGTGAAGTAAGTGCTATGCTTTTAGCCCATTTGACAATATCTTTCCAGATCCTACTTTAAGTGGGAACCAGAATACAAAAGCAAAAGGGGCGTGCTTATACAGAAACATTGATATTTCAAACTGCGTTTGCATGTTTGAGATGTACAATGGAAATCTTTGGTCCCAAACAACAGTAGGGGTGGAGGCATTCAAAATATCCATTACAGTTTTTTAAAGAACACATTTAAGAGAACCATATTGAAGAAAATAACGGCTAAAACAGTCACTGATAATGGCAAGTTAGTTCTACATAATAATTACATTATGAAAAATGTAGAGAAATCCAAATGAATGCAACCAAACTGGTCTAGAACACAGATTTTTAAAACACTTTTTAAAACAATAATACTATTACATTTATATCCAGGAATATGGCAGAATATGTGTTTCTTCCCAAAGAACTAAATATTTTAATCTTTCTAATAACCCTGTGTGGTAAGGTTGGGCTAATATGGAATGGCTGGCCTGAGGTCCTCAATTCAGCACTATGGCTCAGACTTTAGTCTCAATCTTATGAATCTGAACATAAACTTATTTGGACCTCTTATTTGGCAACTTACTCCTGGAACCATCAGATTGATCATCCTCATGCAGAATTCATTATACAGTGGTGCCTCGCATAACGAGCGCACCGTTTAACGACGAATTCGCATAGCGATCTAATTTTTTAGATCGCTAATGCGATCGCATTGCGATGTTCTGTATAGGCAAAACAACGCATTGTGATTATCAGTAAGCGTTTCGCTTACCAATCTTCACATTGCGATGTTTTTTTAAACAGCTGATCGGTGGTCCCAAAATGGCCGCCGGGTGCCCAAAATGGCCACTGCAAGTGTTTTCACGCCCTGCCCTCACTTACCGAGGGCGCGAAAATGGCGGCGCTATGAAGGAACATTGCTAAACGGTGAGTTTTGGAGCCATAGGAACGCATTAAACGAAGTTTAATGCATTCCTATGGCTTTTTACGTTCCGTTTAGTGATGTTTTTGCATAGCGACGATTAATCCGGAATGGATTAACGTCGCTATGCGAGGCACCACTGTAGCTTGTTTCCACGCAGTCTTCTTGGATCTACGTGATTGCCAATATGTTGTATCTTTGCCTAACATTAATGGTTTCCTTGTTTTTTTTACTGATAAATTTCCCTTATGTCCTTTTAGTGTCTAAAGGCTGTGTTTTTTTTAAAAAAATTGGGGAGCATATGGGAGAGTGCCATGGTATGGAAAGACCCTCAACATGTGGCAAATTATGTCCTTATGCCCCCTTAAAGGTACAAAAAAGTCTGTTTGCGCCACTTCATCTTTAAAAAGTAAAAATGTGAGCATGGGGGTATGCTGACTTCTCCAAGGGAACTGCGGGGGTGTGTGTATGTGTCACATGCAGCCCATCGGAGGACCACAAGATGCATGGTACCCACTCCCACTTTTGAAGCTGCTAGGTGTTTGAACAGATCCTTTCAATGCAGCTGCTGGAGTCAAAATATATCTTCTATCAGCTTTTTCACAGCAGGGATTCTACAAATTCCCAACTCACTGCTGTTCTCCTAGTCCAGGATGGATAAAGTCTCTCTAGCTATTGTTGAGTTGAAATTACTCCTCACTATTTGCTAAGGCTAGTGGGAGGTTGCAGTCCAATGATTACCACTTAGCAACACAGAAGGCAGCCTTATGTAGAGTCATATCACTGGGGCATCTCTAGCCCAGCCTTGTAATTCTGACTGGAAGTGACTCTCAAGAGTTTCAGGAACAATTTTTTTCTTGGCCCTACCTGGTGATCCTGGTATTCCATGAAGCTCTCCCTCCATCCACGTCCTAAATAGGCCCAACCTTGCTTAGCTTCCAAAAGTCAAATACATTCAGCGTAGTACAGGGAGCCAAGTAATTTCTCATATCTGTTAAAACTAGGACTGTCAAATAGCTTCAATATTATTTCTTTTGAAACCTCTAAAGAAAACACGTTATGCTACACAAACATCCTTTTTTATACACTGCCACGCACAATTAAAAATAACAATTTACAAGACAGTACATTTTTGTCAATGTCATATCTGTTCAAGATTTTGAACCTATTAAACTATTGTTTCTGGATTGCAGCTGAAGCCAGTTCTACACTTTCTGATTTTGTAATTAAGACTCCGACAGGAAAGCAGGTCTGTTTCTGCTAAAAAAAAAAAAAAAGCCAATGCCAAAACTGAATGAATTGTACATGATATTGTACATCATGACATGGTGTACCATGCCTGCACTTTTATTATTCCTGATTCAGGATAACAGATCCAGTCACTGAAACAACCTGAACCATTTAAAAAAAACAGGATTTACTGTAAATGTTTAAATAATTTCTAGGGATGCGTACAGCACTTCCTCAGATGGTTCTGTGCCCAAATAAAGTGGACCGTCAGGGACAATGTGCCCTGTGCCCTTTTGGAGATACTCCAAAATGATCTTTGTCTGGGTCTAGGGCAGTATTTTTATGTTTCTAGTTCCCGTGGAAAAGTCCTAATTGGCTTCCTAGGGCAGACTCTAAGAAGGAAGGAAGTGAGGGACTTTAAAAGGGCGGAAGGCATAATTATGTCCGGTTTGTTCTTAAAAGGGCAGCGCAAGGCACACCTTTCCTACACTTTCCATTTCTTCTCTTTTCCCCACCCTTTCTATGCTCTGAATCCAAAATCAGTGGTGGTGTGTACATAAGACTTTTATGACTTAAAGACTTCGTAGCCGGAAATGTAACATTTTCTCCTTTTTGTTCCAGAATATTTCTTTCTCTTACCTACTTCTGATCATGACTCCCAGATGCTGGACTTAGCAAGAAGTGTGCTACTCCATACTGTCAATGGCTCTGGGTAATATGCTCTACTCAAAGTCCTCTAGAAAGGCCCCTGATCGAAATATTCTTTTCCAAATTTGTCCGAAGACTATGTACTTTCCTACAATAAATCATTGCTTACTGTAAATGTTGCCTTTAGAACTTGTGAGCTTAAGTACAATGTCAACAGGGAAATGCACCTGGCTACATCAGTCGAGTTTAGAAAGGATGGTTGAGTGACATCTCTGTATCAACTTTTGTGGTACATGCCCCATGGGGTTCATTTGGGTCAACTGGAATGCTGATATGCTAGAATAAGGTGTACACCTTGAGGACCCTAAGATGTTCCTAGACTGCAATTTCTATTGACCTTCATCATGCTGGCTAACTCTAATGAAAGCTGCAGTCCAACATCATCTGATGGGCCATGTTTCCCACCTCTGAAGGAGGGTCCTGGGTTTCCTTCTCTTAGTGGGAAAGAACCATGCCTCACAGACATACAAAAGGACTGAGGTTCGAATTCTGACAAATCCTGATAATAGTCATAGCATATGATGCTAGGCCAATATGCAGCTGCTTCTCAAGAACTGAAGTAAAGCACATGTTTCTCAGTTGCTTGAGGGAAATATTTTATGAACACAGCCTTGCTGGTTTGACAACATGCAAAAAGTACAGTATTGCTAGCCTGATGGGGAGAAACTTCTTTTTTAAAAAGTAGATTATTGTTTTTAAGCAGGGAAACCAGGACGACCAATGACAAATGGCCCCATCCTTACATTAATGCAAACCTGAAGATCATTTTGCTTGTCATTTTATCTTGACCCTTGTCCACATCTCCCATACCTCAAGATCAGTTAAACCACATTAAATGTTGAAAGATCCCAACAGCAGCTGCAGGTACAAGAGAAGATCGTTATTGTTTTTTTGTGTACTGTAAACTGCTTAGAATGCATTTAATGTTCCCAACAGGAGCTGCAGGTACAAGAGAACATTGTTATTGTTTTTACATGTACTGTAAACTGCTTAGAATAATGTTGTACACTAACCCAGCAGTATAGGAATACAGGAATGCATGAATGCATGAATGAATGAATGAATGAATGAATGAATGAATGAATGAATGAATGAATAAATGAACGAACGAATGAATGAGCGAACGAACATACAAACTCCTGCAGCAGATTTTGCGGGTCACCTGTCTTCTCTCAAAAGAGAGGTTATTATACTCTGCGCTCTGCAGTCTGATAGATCTTCACAGAGCAATGTTCTTGCCCTCGTCTCCTGAAAGCAACATGGGAAGGAGATCAAACGAGGATGAAGCAAGAGCCTAGCATGTACAAAACCGTCCTGATGGAACACAGGCAGGCAAGGCATTCTTTTGCAGAACAGAAAGTGGCCTTCAAAACCCTATGGAAAGAAACATTCTTCCAAGTATCTGACTTGCCATCTATCTCAGCATACTGGCAGCCAGAGACAAGCAGTGGGCTGAAATGGAAGATGGATTGTTTCAATTACAGAGACTCAGTTCCTTGTTGGCTGGTGCTTTTCAAGAGCCACATGGGTGAATGGCTGTAATAGAATGCTTGTAATTGACTGTGTAAGGTTGAAAAAGCAAAATAAGTGCCCAAACCTTACCGTGCTACATAAAAAAAGGTAGATGAATGTAATAGTTCACAAATAAAATATAATAAAATAGCAGCACAGTATTTATTGAATACTTATTTGTTGATTATTTATTTATTTAGTGAAATATGTGTTTATTGTTTTTAAAAAATCAGTGTATAGTCGAAACCGTGCTGCTCAAACCCATACAATTGAAGGGAGAAGTGTATTAAGCTCCCCATCAATCACTATGCAAAATAACTCTCCTTTCTGTTGTTTCCCTGTTTGATTCATTCAACTAGGGTTCACCTGAAAAATGAGAAAAAAAATTCAGAAGTCGGGTTTCTGCAGCCTTAGCAAACTGATTCTCAGTAACGTGGTAATTTATCTATTATTGCAATTATGATACTGCAAAAGAAATATATCCTTCAAAGGTTAGGAGTAAGCAAGTGGTAATGAGGCAAGATAATAATGAAAAAAGAACATGCCACTCTGAGCTGTATGAACTGAACTGAAGAGCATGCAGTGTTATCAAAACTACACTGTGACAGTCTGTTGAGGGGAATGTCTACCTTTCAGTTAATGACTTCAAGATGGGTAGAGAACAAACACAATAATGGTCAAATAGTTCATTTCACACA
Source organism: Pogona vitticeps (assembly GCF_051106095.1). Lineage (NCBI taxonomy): Eukaryota > Metazoa > Chordata > Lepidosauria > Squamata > Agamidae > Pogona > Pogona vitticeps. The sequence continues at coordinate 40,674,251 of NC_135784.1, forward strand.
CACACACACACACACACAGAGAGAGAGAGAGAGAGAGAGAGAGAGAGAGAGAGAGTCACAAAGAAGTTTTTCCCCCCTTAACACCAAGAATGTAGTACTCGGTGAGCAAATATTTGAGCCTTCTACAATACGTCTTTGATTCATATATTAAGCACTGTAGTGCCACCTCAACACCTTCTGCTGCCTGAAGCAGTGTCCAGTTGGCCATTCTCCCTTGTCAACACTTTCAAGAAGTCTTAGCAGCACCATGCTGGCATACGTTCCTATCTTCACGTTCCCTTCTACATTATGCCACCTGAAACGGGTTGCGTATGGCACTCCAATCCTGACATTATTGCTTACAATAATCTGCAAGAGACCATCAAGGACCTATTAGGGACAGTTCAAACACAGTCCCATCAAGGTCCTTTGTTGCAGTCTATGAGAGATCATGAGAGAAATGTTTACTTATGAAGGTCAGAGGCTAAAACACCTTCATGCTATAAGAATATATGTGATCCTGTTCTCTATGGTGTTCTTTACCAATTCCTAAGAAATATATATAATTATTTCAAAACGACACGCCACACAGTCTGTTCTCTTTAATTGTATTAAGCTACCTAGAGCCTCAGTGGTTTTCCGAGTGTTTGCTAATCTGTTGAAAGTGCCACTCTGTGAGCCGATGGAGAGGCAATTAAAAAGCTGTTTCACTTGTCCTATCGGGATACAAAGAGTGACCCTGGAACCCTGCCAGTTTGCCAGCAGGGATTAAGAACCATTTTCAGCAAGATTTCAGAGTATTTCAGTCTCTGGGGTGTGTTTGTGTGTGTGTGTGTGTGTGTGTGTGTGTGTATGTATGTGTATGTGTTTATCCCTCCACTGCTTCTCATTATCTACCCACTCTTCTGTTTTACATAAGCCTTTTCATTTGTACTTTAAAATGCTGTATACATGTGAGCGTGTGAACCTCCAGATATGGGTGGGCTACTCTTCCCACTGTTCCTGACCATTGGTCAAGCTTTTTTTTGGGGGGGGGGTGACTGGAGCTGAACAAAGGACAAGGGTTCCCTATATCTCTGAAGTAACTCAACCTTGAAGAAGACAGGCTGGAAATTGTTCCTTTGTTCCAAGTGGTCAAAGAGCATCGATGGTCCATAAGGATGAGGACTCAAGTCATCGGACTTGCTGTCAAGTCAGACTTAAGTTGCACCAGAGACTCACTCAGACTCAACTCTGGTATTTTTTTTAATTTCAATGACTTGAACTCAGCTCGCAACACAGAACTTGCACACCCCTCCCTTTTTTTCTGGGGAGAAAAGCTTGTTTTTAATAGGGACTCAGACTTGGGACCTGGGACTCAGGACTTGGTAATAAAGACTCAGACTCAGACTTGGGACTCGGACCTAAAAACTGGATGGTCCAAGCTATTTGAAGGACTCTATGAGATCCTGCCTACCCTCAAGGGAGGCCGTGCTTTTGGTACCCCCCTCCTTCCAGTGAAGAAGTCAGAAAGGGTTTTTTTTCCCCTGGAAGCTGCGCTGAATGAAGCTCTAGAGCTCCCTACCAAGCAAAGCTAAGATGGCTCCCTCTCTGTCGTCTTTCTGCTGGCTGGCAAATGATTTTTTTATTCTGGCATGCCTTAGGCAACAATAGGTGATGAAGAACTGAGGTTTTATTGCTGCTGTGTTTTTGATTTGTACCTTAAATCTTCATTGCTTTTATTCTTTTATGTATTAGTTCCAATTCCCCTCCCCCAGCCCTGTAAGGATTTTCTACCCTACTTTCTTCTTGAGCCACAAATCCGCAAACCTGCCTTCAGGTGAAGCAGGTGTTGTCGTCAGGTGCTGTCAATTCGTTTCTGACTCATGGCGACCCTAGGAATGAACTATCTCCAATTATATTCTAGAATATAAAATGAAAGAAGAATCAATCTTTTTTTTTTTTTAAAAAGAGGTATTTTTGCTTTGAAAAATATAGTAGCAGTGTGTGTGTGTGTGTGTGTGTGTGTGTGTGTGTGTGTGTGTGTGTGTGTGTGTGTGTGTGTGTGTGTGAGAGAGAGAGAGAGAGAGAGAGAGAGAGAGAGAGAGAGAACCTGTGGCCTACTGAAAAGGTGAGTCACATTTTCTGAAGACAACACACTGTGGATTTGTGTTTTTTGGGGTGGATGGGCGGAGAGGGAACTTTTTGGTAGGACCAGGGAGTCTAGGATGGTAGGAGCTGCACAAACAGCCTTGAGAACTTCATGTAGCCCTGGCTGTCAACTTTACCTAACTCTGACGTAAGCAAACTCCTGCTTTACCTTCGTAAGCAAAACCTAGGTGGGAATCACGGCTCACCTCAAGCAGGCAGCTGCCCCAGTTGTGCTGGCATATAGCCCCAGATGGTAGCCTCTCCCAATCCTCAGTGGGAGAAAGTCTCAGCTTTGGAGCCAAGCTAGAGTAGCAGATAGTGGCAGAAGCTGTGGTTGGGAAGATAATAGAGACCCATGAGTTCTTTTCTCCTTTACTCACATTTCTTTGAAAACTGCTGATGGCCCTGACAGTGTATTGATGCTGCAACACTGTCTTCTGCCTGGGTTCATTTAGGTTACAGTACAGCTTCATTCTGGGAAGAAAATGATATTTGTATTTTCAGGTTGAGCAGCTTTCTGCTCATCCATCCCTTAAAAATTAGATACGGACTAATGAGCAACATCTTGTCCGGACTAATTTGTGCAGGAGAACTGCAAAGAGGAGCAATGAAAGTGACGTGCTCTGCTCCCTCCCCACAATTTCTGCCATAGGTACAGAGAACGCCCTTTGCTGGAGTGGCAGAAATAGACAATGGTGTTGAACTCCTTTGTCGGTTCCACTTCTCCAAGGAGGAGCTTCTTCCTTTCCCTCCTGCCACAGTGTGTCACATTTGCCCTGAGGACTAGCTCTGACAACTGCATGCCACAACCACAGAGAGCCATTGTGGAGTTACCAAGCCTCACCCCCCCCACACCCCCGCAGTCTACACTGTGGACAACCAGCTGGAGAAATCCTTCACTGCAAAAGTGTACCGACGTACCTAAAACCTCATGTTACGATAGCCTACACAAACAGAAGAGGTTGAAGAAACCTGTGTGTAGTGGCGGCAGCAGAGGCAGCTCATTGGTTTCTCTGCTGCTCTATCCGTCAGCAAAGGTTGGCATTTGCTCTATATAATGTGTTAGACATTTCAGAATGGGCAGATGGTACCTAAATTATTGCACAAGGAAAAAGAAAAGAAAAACGGGGGGGGGGGGGGGGGAGGAAGCAGACGAACAAGAATAAGAAAGATTCTTGTGCCACCTTTCAGATGAATAAATTTCATTTTATAGGAGCTTTCATGGATATAGGCCACTTGGCTTCAATCAAGGTTTATTTAAAAGAGGCAAAACATTGTATGTACACATACAGAGAATGTATACATGTTTGGTAACTCTCTGGGTAAACAAGGTACTTGGTGTCTGACTTCATGTGTTAGAACCATGGAGCATTGCATAATAATAAAGAAATTATGCATCTCCCTGTTTTTCCTGTACTCTCCAGCAAGAACCAGATTTGACAAATGGCAAATGGAAGTTCTAATTTACAACCAAGTCCAGAATATTGGGTTAAAACTCTCTGTCTTAAATGAGCTCTCCGTTTTATGTCAGTCATTGCTCTTGCTATTTTCCAAAACAAACATAGGGGGTTTTATTCAGCGTTTCTGGAGGTCAGGTAGTTTCACACTTAGCATGCTGTGTTTAGCTGTGAAACACTCAGGTTGAAATCCAAATTTGACAATGAACCTCACTAGGTGATCTTGGCTATGTGACAAATCTTCACTATTATCTATGTTCAGCTAATGGGGAGTTACAGAGGCTCAAACAAAGCATATAATTCTACCATGAAAATGCAGATAAATAAAGACCAAGGGAAGGCATTCGGGGGGGGGAGGAACTATCTACCAACTTAAGCAATGGAATTCAGGTTTGCTGGATTATGGGAAACATAGGACTACAGCCAGCGCATTCAAGTCATCTGGGGCTCATCTGTGATTTTTTTTTTTCATATATAAGTGTGTCATGCCTTCCCCCACAAGCCTGTGCTGTGAAGGAGGAAGGGGAGATCTACCTTGCATATTCAGCATGCTAGCCTAATATGCAGTATCTGTATAAACTGATTCTCATGTCAGTTTTAATTTGAGGCCTCATTAACATGAATCTTTTAGGCTCTGGAAAACATCTGGCAAACAGCACTGTTATCTCTTTGCTGGACCTCACATTTTCCCAATTAAAGAAGACCACTTTTTTCTGGTTTAGTAATAAATGAAGCAGGAGAAATCAGATAAATAAGAGTGTGTGATTGTGATCTGTGCCAAAGATAGCAGATGATCTACTAAAGCTCTCCCTTATTTAATTTTTCTATTCCATGTTCTTAGATCTAATAACAATAAATGTTCTAGAATACTGAGTACTCAAAAGTCATTTACCATTCTCTTTTTCTGGGGGTCCTCCAGGACTTTGCAGCTTGCCCAAGGCTACAAAGGCTGGCTGTTCTCCTGGGAAGCACAGTGGGAAATAGAATCCCTGACCTCTGGTACTACAACTAGGTACACAACTCATTGAGCTACCCAGCATGATAATGAAGCTGATGTTCCTGTCCAACAAATATATATATCTAACAAGGGGAACGTCAAATCCCACTCACTGACCTTGCTGAGATTCTTAAGTTGCATCACTGCATCGATTTTGTCAGTGTTATATTGAAGCAAAGATTTCTGCTGCCAATATCTCCACTCCCGTTTCTGCTTCTGGTGTTCCCTTTCCCCACAGTAACTGGGCTTGGGAAGAAGTTTAGGATTTACCGCGTTTCCGCGAAAATAAGACAGGGTCTTATACGTATTAATTTTTGCTCCAAAAAACACATTAGGGCTTATTTTCAGGGGATGTTTTATTATTTCATGTACAACAATCTACATTTATTCAAATACAGTCATGTCACCTTCTTCTGGTTGCTGCACAATGTTGGAGGACAGGGTTTCACTGAACTAGGGCTTATTTTTGGGGGTAGGGCTTATATGACGAGCATCCTGAAAAATCATACTAGGGCTTATTTTTTGGGGTAGGGCTTATATGACGAGCATCCTGAAAAATCATACTAGGGTTTATTTTCAGGTTAGGTCTTATTTTCGGGGGAAAAGGACAGGTGTCTCTCAGCCTGTTCCTGAGGTAACACTCAGTTGCACGATAACCTTAGTCTAGAGATCTTCTTTTTATTCATATTCCCAGTCACTTGGGGGCTCTGATTCTTCTGGGGGGTTCTGCTTCTACTGGGTAGCTTTCCTGGGGTTCCTCTAAGGCTTTTCTCCAGCCCCTCTCCTCTTCCATCCCCTCTCTGCTCTGTTTGTTCTCTGTTTCCTGCCTCCAAAACTGGCTTTATATCCTCTAGCTCCCAGGGGCCAGTTGCCCCATCTTCCTCTATGGAGAATTCCCCTTCAGCCAGATCTTCTTTTGGTGTTACCTCCCCAGGGATGTCAGTGAGGGTTCTAGACTCCCAGGCCCCAGGTTCTCTCTGTTTGTGGGCTTCTCACCTACTCAGCCCAGAGCACATCACCCTGGTTTATTGGAGAGCTGGTGGTCTCAAATTCTCCTGGCTCAGGGAAAGGAGAGACGGCCTGCCCATCAGGGCCTTGGTGATGGTGTCTTCCCCACAGTGCGCTGGATTATAAAAGAACAAAAAAGAAACTACAGCATGGTGAAAAGAAAGGGCTATTATTGGATGAACTAATTTTGGAAATGCATCTTAAAAGCAGCTTAATCCAGGAGATTAAACATTGCTGGATAGATTCTTCAGAACGTCTAATTAACATTGTAATCGGAAGGATGGTAAATATGTAAAACCTTACTCTGCTTTCTCCACAGGTATCATCAACTGTTTTTAATGTTTTGGATTTGCGTGGCAGCTTCAGGACAACTGCTCAGGAAGAATCATTTGCAGCCTTCTCTGATCCAGCACCATATATGTGAGTATAGTATACCATCATCCCAGTTTGTGATTGTATTAGGTGCAGAGGTTCTGTAGCCCAAAACATCTGCAGGGTGTCAAACTGAGCAAAGGTGGACCAAGGATTGCATTTTTCCCCCTCCAATTATCTCTTCATGTTTGTTTCTTAGATCAGGTCTAGTACTTTGTTTTACTCCCAAGTTTGTTTAAGCAGAGATTCAATTTATGTATTCTCGAAGGCTTCAACTCTTTTGACTATAACTCGTAACATTGCTCAGGAGACACAGAAAGAAGAGAAAGTTAGAGAAAGGAGGAAACTCTCCTGAGTTAATTGCATGAGATCATGCAATTTTCTATGACCAGTCTGACTACAGTATTTCTATGGCTACCATATGCTGACTGTTTGACCTAAATGCTGAACTTCATGATATAGTTCTTTCTTGTAGAAGCTCTATAGGAACATTTGTGAGCACATGTAACATCTGGTGGGAGATGGAAGGCCATCTGGGCTGAAGAAAATATATGGAATTGTCAGAAGCACCTGTTGTACAAATCAAGTTCATAAGCCTCATAGTTCTGTAGCTCAGTGAAAAAGCATGCGCTTGGCATGTGCGAAGTCCCAGCTTCACATGCTTTTCTATATGTGAGTGTGTGTATTTTATCAAAAGTCAGATACAGCTTAAAAGATTAAGCTTGGATATTATCTTAATTATACTGAAGACATACTAAAAGACTCAGGGGACAATCAGAAGAGCATATAGCTAACTATTTTGTTTGGTTTGTTGCAGCCTAGTTTGGTTATTTTTCAGCATCCACATGCGTTTCAAGTAAGAGTGATCCATCCTGCTACTTTTCTGAGCTGTTCCGATCCTTTCTGGCACAGAGCTAGGGCTGCAGTTTATTTGGTATGACTGGCAGTGCCCCTGATTATCCTAATCTGCAGTCTGTGTGGTAGCTTAGTTCACTTCCATATAGAGTTGTGGGAGACATTATCTTCAGTGATAACCCTGTGGTACCGTGTTTCCCTGAAAATAAGACAGGGTCTTATATTAATTTTTGCTCCAAAAAATTAGGGCTTATTTTCTAGGGATGTTTTATTTTTTTTTCATGTATAACAATCTACATTTATTCAAATACAGTCATATCATCTTCTGGTTACTGTACAGTGGTGGACGGCGGGCTTTCACTTAACTAAGGCTTATTTTTGGGGTAGGGCTTATATTACGAGCATCCTGAAAAATCATACTAGGGCTTATTTTCAGGTTAGGTCTTATTTTCAGGGAAATAGGGTATATGCAGTGGGCTGTGACAACAGAAACGACAGCGGAGGAACCCTCTCCTCTATTTGCCTTTTCTCAAATTTTTTTCAAAATTACTCACTTAAGTAACACAGCACTGTTTCAGATATAAGGGAGTATGAATGCTAGGCTGATGTACTGCTATAGCACTAGGCCACTTACTGAATTAAACAAAAAAAAAAAGCAAAGTTGTCATGGACAGAGGAATGACAAATGATGGGGAAAGAGGTAGAGATGTTAAATAATTGAAAGGGGGAGAAATTTGAGTGATCTGAAGTGCTATCTTGATCCTTCTCATGGAAGAAGAAACTTCTGTGTGAATTGAAGGATCGCTCAAGTGCAAAATAAAAAAGATTGTATCAAAGACAAGAGCCTTTTAAAGATTACCTAGATCATTCCAAATTGTGCCCTGAGTCTATTTGTCTAAAAGAAATTATACATTCCTTCTTGCAGTTGGCCCTCACTGCCTCACCAGGACAAGGTCACCCTGGAAATGACACAAATAAATAAATTTAAATAAAATAGTTTGCTGTATTTTCCCCTACTAATCCACTTATGTGGAATTCCTTTGGTATTTTCATGGAAGTTGTGGAGTTTAATAGTTTTGTTAAAAGAACAACAGTTCCATAAGAATCTCATCAGAAATCCATGTTTATGGCAAAATATGATTGTTTCTTTATACTCCATAATATATATGTCTGCTTTACATAGTTCCACTCTCCTTATTTTATTCCAAAAACAATCCTCTAAGGTAGGTTTTACTGAGAGGGGTCATTTGGCCTAAGGGTACTAAATAAACTTTATGACTGAGTACACATTTGAACTCAGGTCTCCCTTTTCTAACTCCAGCACTCTAATTATTATGCAGTACTAGCTTGCTCATATCAATGGTTACTTTCTAAACAATGTCACAGCTCCGACATATTCATAGAAAAACAATGAGACAATGTGCTTCACTTGCATAACATGAAAAATCACATTAATATAATATATAAATGCTCATATTACATAATTAAGATTATATAATTTACATAATAAACAAATTAATATGCACAGATTCAGAAAATTGAAATACAGCAATCTCAGTTTTAATTTTGATATTTCTCCTGACGTTCTCTGCTTCAGAACACACCTGGGTTTTGTTTGTTGCAGGGGTATATTCCAGGGAAGGATTAATAACAGCAGACATCTTTATGAAAAACTGATCCACTATCACTGGTCTTCTCACTCAGGGTCTTTTAATATCTTTCCAAGAAGTCTAAGGGCTCCCTGGCACAGTTTGGGGGGGGGGGCGATGGGGGGGAAGCCACTGGCTTAGTCACTAGGGAACAGTCAGCGTAAGTGGCCTGTATCTTCTTTAGAAGGAAACAAATGCCAGCAAAAACGAAAGGAAGAATGGAAGTCAACACCTTCTTTAATAAAACAGAATTTTTGCCAAAAGTACTAGTTCTATTGGCATTAAAAGTAACTATTAATTAAGGTCTGCACATTGCACTTAATTATTTTTAAGCAATCACATTAAAAACACATACATAGAAAAATAAATGCAAACAAACACTGTATGGGAGACTGGGTGTGTATAAGGGGGGAGCTCTTAAAAATAATGGGAAGAATGGGGGAAAATCTGCTCAAAACTCTAATGAGAAAAGTTGAGAAGAATGTTCTTGTTGTATAAATATAATAAAGCACAACAGGACAACTGAATAAAAAACCTGAAGGGCACCTTGTTAATGATATAAAAATCAATTTTAAGAACAGTAAAACTCTAATTAAACTCAAAACCTGCCAGAGAATTGGCTGGACCATTAGACCACCTATTGTGAAAGCGGAGAATTGAGATGTCACAAACGAATTCACAGCTGCTTTCACGAAAGTGTGCGTGTTGGGGGAAAAATATACTGCAGGATTAAATCCAGAATTAAAGTGCCCTACGGAGGCAATCTGGAGCAAACTGACTGGGTTATATGACCTATCAAATATCATTCATCTGTGTTTAGTGTCATAAAAGAGAACAGGGTTGAACATTTTAGGGTGTCCTCTTTCTTCTAGTGACTCTTTCTGAGCTTGTGCAGATACCAAGAATGATTCATCAGTTAACAACCTGGATTAAGGAAGGATCGTGGTTTTGAATAGTTTTATTGTAAGTCTGGCCAGCTGATCCAAAGGGGTTATTCAGGTTGTCGCAAAGCAACGGAGAAGCCATGTGAACAGCAGCTAAAAAGGCATCTGAAACCTAGACACTGGGAAAGAACCATTCAGCCCTCTGGATCTGTCAGTTCGGCTGCCATCCTGTGGACACTCCTCAGACAGAGGCTCCATTAAACACAGTGGGGCTTAGGTAGGAGAGTCGAGAGTCCTGTCTCTCAGCAGAAAGGCCAATCTCATCCTGTTTCCATCTCTGGGAAGCTCTCAGTCGTAACAACAGGGCAGTAACTTTCCTTGTTACTGATGCTCAGCAACTGGTATTAAGAAATAAGAGGCACAAAAATCTAGAAGTAGAAACAAGTGGTAACAACTGAGAAGTTGTACTATTGCTACTACCATAACTACTACTACTACTTTTTTTTCCTCTGAGAGCATTCAATGCTTTACTCAAAAACACAAACACAACTGACAGAGAACAACCAAAAACGGAAATGCCAGGACGAAGCTCTTGTGTTTCCTAGCTTGCAGGGGGTTGCACAACAACCCACACACGACCCTCCAGCCATTTAGACGGCTCTCCCGTTGTAACCCTGGGCTGCTCCTCTGCTTTGGAATGAGTAACATTTTCCACGGGTTTCTCAGTAGGGTGCTACAGGCAGGCAGAGACACAAAGCCAACAGGGCAAAGTTGGGAAACCAAATAACTTTGTTTGCTTTCAGCACAGGCCTTTTTGTCTTTCTCTGCCTCTTGCTAAAAATCTTAATCCTCACACAGGCAACAAGAGATTTCGCTGGAGGTCTGCCAACTCTTGGCGGCTGCTGCTTCTCTCGCTCCCTCTCCTTTCTAATTTCCACTCACTGCCATCTTCTCAAAAGGAAGCAGGTCCTTCATTGCGATGCAGAAGGGCGAGCAAGCACAAGGTTGCCGGTCTCCCTGTGTGGTCTGTTTTTAAGCACCATCTGTCTTGAGTTTAGCACAACAACGGTACAGTGTGCACAATTAAAACAATCTGCTCAAACTAAAGCTTGGATGAATACAATGTTAAGCAAGACATTGGGATGCAGATAAATTGCACCAGACATGGGGGTGGGGGGCATGATACTAGATGACTAGCCAGCATTGGAGAGGGAATAACAAGTATCACAAACGCTCCAATATTTAGGAGAGCTCTGAAATATATTTTACGGTCTGGTGCTGAAGCATGAAACAAATTTGCTGTTGTAGAATAGTGTCTTTGATAGGCTATGGTTCTATTGTAAAAATATCTTTAAAATAGTAAACAGTAGCTTAATCATATACCACTCGGGAAATAATAATAATTCATGGAACTGCTGGATAGCTGAGTGGCTTAGGTCTCTGGCTGCAGAATCAGAGGCTGGGAGTTCGATTCCCCCCTGGGCCTCCTTGACAGGGGCTGAACTCAATGATCCATAAGGTCCCTTCCAGCTCTTCCGTTCTAAGATGAGGGTGATAATGATGATGATTTCTCCATTAGTTTATGCCACTATCCTTGCTACTGAATGGGCAACAAGATGACGTTGATTAGAATCAAGTTTGGTGCTGCTGTCTGCCTAGCGACAATAGCATCTTAGGCAGTTGTGCATAAAGGTGTTTGTAGATACAAATTTAGAAACAACTGCCAGAATCCTATTACTTATCTGTGCTGATATTAGTGCATCAACGTAAATAATAGCAGCAAATTGCCGCTAGTTAAGGCATCACCCCTTGTCATGCACCAAGTTACTCACAGCTGTATTCATGAGGAATACAGCTGGCAATTCCTTAACTAGCAGCAATTTGCTGTAGTGATTTCTGCCACTGCACTTCTGTCAGTGCACTGAAGCAGCAGGATTCTGGCCCTTGACTGTAATTTAAATTGAAACAGATCCCTCCATAACAGAAAAGACTGTGATCAAGTCACTCCAGTTACTCAGTCTGGTGTTCAGGTGTTAACTGTGGATGAGCAACTTCAAAGACCTTTCTATTCCCTTCTCTTTTTGTGGCTCTTTATCACACCTGAGAACGAACGCACAAAAATGGAAATGCCAGGATGAAGCTGTTGTGTTTCCCAGCTTGCAGGGGTTGCGCAACAACCTATACATGACCCTTCTGTCATTGGATGGCTCTCGCACTGTAACCCTGGGTTGCTCCTCTACAACTGAGATTGGACTCTCAAAGAGAGAACTGTGCTCTGACAATCCTTCAGAAGGGGGTGCCTTCAAATATTTATTTATTTATTTATTTCAGACATTTACAGATTGCTTGACTTAGTGCTGAGCACTTACTTCTCCATGCAGTTTAAATCAATGAATAATCAACCCACCTGAACCAAAACACAAGCCTACAAATAAACATAAATTAAATTAAACCCAAACAGTGGTGGCAACAGGGAACACAGATATATATTAACTTAAACAAGGATGTCTTTGAATACTTCTTGAGAGAGAACAGTCTTTAGCATCCTCTTAAAGGACAGAAGAAAGGGGCCTGACGTTCTTCTGACAGGAGCCCATTTCATAAAGAGGGGCCATAGCTGAGAAGGCAATAGCTGTGCCTGAAACTGGAAATGGCTTTGTAAAGCTAGGTTCAGGAAGATGCTTCATTTGTTACAGCCCCAGATATTAAAAACTAGCAAGAATATTAGTGGGTCATGTTGGTGGCAAATGGAGCTTGATTCCCCACTGTGCGTCCTGCAAGTAGAGCCACCCTGTGTGGCCTTGGACAAGCTGTACAGACTTCTCCCAGAAGAAGGGAATAGTAAACCACTGTGAAGTATTCTCTGCCTAGAAAAACCTAAAAAGAGTTGCCATAAGTCAGAATTGACTTGACGGCATATTGTTTTATTTATTTATTTATTTATTTATTTATTTATTTATTTATTTATTTATTTATTTATTTATTTATTTATTTTCATTTTTTACTTACTTACTTATTTATTTATTTATTTATTTATTTATTTATTTATTTATTTATTTGTTGTTGTTGTTGTTGTTGTTGTTGTTGTTATTATTATTATTATTATTATTATTATTATTATTATTATTATTATTATTATTATTATTATTATTATTATTATTAAAAACCACCAGGCACAGTCAAAATTATAAAACCACTGACTGGTATTATATAACAGATACAAGTTTTAACAAAAAACCTAAGTATCCATTAAATATTGACGCCGTATATATACTATTCCTAATATTGCTGGGGTTTTTCTAGCTCTGATGGTGTGATTTCTGAGATCTGCAACTGTTTATAGTATTGTATGAAATTTCTTGATATTGTTCCCAAAGCCCCAATGACTACGGGGACCACTGAAGTGTTTTCTTTCAGGGGCAAGATGTCTGGTGTGTTATGTTCAAGGTGTCTATCAGTTTGAATCCGGAAATCCCACAAGATCTTGACTTCCTCATTTTCTGACACCTTCTTCTTCTTCTTCTTCTTCTTCTTCTTCTTCTTCTTCTTCTTCTTCTTCTTCTTCTTCTTCTTCTTCTTCTTCTTCTTCTTCTTCTTCTTCAAATTTGTTCATTCAGTTATCTAAACGAAGTTACTAAACTGCTACTTGTAACTCTGTTTGTAAATGAATACTAACTAGACATGGGGGTATTCGTATATCCCCCGCACAGGTAGCGTTAACGAGGGTCCAGCCCCATGGGGCCAGACGGTCCACTCACCGATCCGATGCGGATGGCATGATTCTATGAATGGCTCCGCAGCGCACGATCCACTCACCACTCCTGGCAGGAGGCAGGAGGACAAGCCTCTATGCAAGGTCGAAGAGTGGCGAGCAGATCACACACTGCAAAGTGATTCGTGGAATCGCGCCATCCGCATCTGCAGCTGATCGGTGAGTGGACCGTAGCAATAGGATCCTGGGAAATCTAGCTCCAAAAATAACCTCTTTAAGCTCTGTCCCTCATCCTAGGAAGGGGCCCACAAGGACAAAGACATTTTGAAGCCCAAATTCAGTTCTTTAGTTAGATTATCGTGAGAGGAGGATTTTTGAACTCAAAAGCCAAAAAGCCAGCTTTGGTGCTTCTAAGGCCCTAGATTTGCTCCAAACCAATGGGCAAGATTGTCTCTGTGTTTTACCCACACTGAAGCATGCCAATGTCTAAGAATTAAGACAATGGTTTTACATGAAGTTTTAAGGCTAGCTTTAGAGACCATGCTCTCTACAAAATGGATACAAGGCACTAGGCCATATGGGAGATAACTGCCAAAATATGGCATGCCCTTGTCATTTATAGTTCTCTTTCAGGGGCCTCTTTCTCTCTGTATGCATGCATTGAAAAAAGTGTCTTTCCCCCTGCCCCTTCAATATGCTTTCAGTGGGTTTAAGGCTCTGATCCATATTGATTTTAAAACATGAAGAAAAGTTATTTCTGTGGACATTTTTCTGCACCTGTTTTGGGGGATTTTGGGAACTACAACACCCATAAAGCTTGGCCATGCTGGCTGAGGGCTTCTCAGCATTCGTTTGAACAAATAAAAGTTCTTCACCCTTCTTCTGTTGCAAGCTAAGCCTGAATCTAAAAGATAGTAAAATGTTCCTCTGCTAAATCAAGAGGATGATTGGAAATCACTATGTGACATTTTGAACTCTGGTCTCTTTGGCTGGCATAAAGACGTATCTTGATGTAAAAAAAAAAAAGATTTCATGGGCCTGTTTTTTATTCCACCCTCTTCGTGTCTTTCAAACACACACAAAAAACTCTGCATGGGCATTTAAATCTGCAGGCTAGATCAGTGTGTGTTGATTTAAAAAACTAAAATAAAATTCCAAGACAACAGGAACAGAATCACTCTTGGGGGTGGTGGTAAATTTTCCCACATTTGACACAAAACAAAGACAACCATAAATAGCTGAAGCTTGGGGACATTTTTTAGTACAGTACAGGTATCAATGGAAGGGCTACACTGTAAGTTTATTTTTGTATAAATGAAAATTGCACCATGGGTGTCAGCTGACTCTGAAAGGTAAGCTGGAGATTAATGGTCTGTTGGTTTATGGATTTGTTGGCTCTAAAACTGTACTGCTGCTGTTTCAGCATTTTAATATATTGTTCAATGTTCATTGTATGTTATTTTTAATGTATTCTGTCTCTGATCAGTCTTTGAATGCTCTTTGGGGTGTTTTAACAGTAAACCCAGAGAAAACAAAGCAAAACACTCCTATTTTAATAGAAGGACTGCTACAAAAGCCACTCTATCCAGTGTTTACAGAAGGAGAATTTGGATGGAAGAGACTGATGGGCGACTTTGTGCCTGAATTCTCTCCCCACATATAACATTTTTGTTGTTCTGTGTCATCAAGTCAGAACTGACTTACAGTGACCCTAAGATTTCCTGAGTCCTAATCCACTATTCTATCTGCTTGACCAGAGGTCGTCAATTCCCGGTCCGCGGCCCAGTGCCGGTCCATGGCCTGAGGTGGACTGGGCCACAAAGACAGACCTCCCGCCCCCTGCACGCACTCCCCTCCCCACAGCTGCTTTGCGCATGTGCACGCGTACTAGCGTTGGCATGAGCACTCCCCCACCCCTTCATGCATGTGCCCGAGTGCCCAAGCACCCGTACGAAGGGGTGGGCGTGCGCAGGGGTGGGGGAGCACTCATGCCGGTGCTGGCAGGTGGGTGCTCCCCGACTGCTTCGCGCATGTGCCTGAGAGAGAGAGCGCACCTGTACACACCTTTGGGGGAGCACCCCATCTTCCTCAGAGGCTCAAACAGTCCGCCATCCCAAAAAAGTTGGGGACCATTATGCCAGACCATACTGGGTATCTGCATAATAATAATAATTGCACGCCATCAAGTCAGTTCTGACTTGTGACAAGCTTTTCCATGCTTTTTCAGATATCAAGAACTCAGAAGGTAAACAGGAGATTAATTTGCAATTCCCTTCTTCTGGGGTGACCACTTCCTATACATTTCTTTTGGGGTTTTTAGTGCACTTATATTTTTATATGATCTTCCCCTCCTTTTTGCCCACACCAAGAGCTCTCTGAGGTAGGTTAGACTGAGTAACTGTGACACAGCCCAAGGCAATCCCATGAGCTTCATAACTGAAAGGAGATTTGAAGCTGTGTCCACCCACTCTAACCACTACTCCAGGTCAGAGCTAGGTCAAGGAATCCAGGAGCATGGCAGAGTGAGATACACTCCCAACCCAGAAGCCCAGTCCTTTATTGTGGAAAAGGGCTGCAGTTCAGGAGCAGGACCCATCATGGGAGCAAAGGAGAGGCATTTGGCTCAGGCTTTAAATTGAAAATACACTAAAACTTGTGCTTTTAAAAAAAACATGTATCAGGAACCTCAAAAAAGGAAAGCAGCCCAAGCTTCTGAGAGGCTCAGCTCAGGAGTAATTTATCTTATCACTGCAGAACTGGAGGGGACCCTATAGATCATCAAGTTCAGTCTTTGTCAAGACTGTGCTGTGTCAAGGAGCCACAGCAAGGAATTGAACTCCCAAACTCCATAGCCAGAGACCTAAATCACTGATATATGATAAAAGCCCCATATGTCCCCCCCCCCGGCATTTCAAGACAGAGCTAGAGAAGACTCCTGAAACCATAGAAAGTTGCTACCAGTCAGTAAGTAGAGCCAGCCATGATACATTACTAGAGTAGTAAATGGTGCTTTCCTGCCACCTTCTGTAAAGGTGCACAGCAATCAAAGCCAGCCAAGTTATTTTGGCACAGAAGATAGGAAATTCCCCAAGCAACTCTTTCTAGTCCTAGCAGAGGAAAAAAAATGAAACAATAGCAAAGGAAAGAACAGACCACTTGTGGCCCTTTCATGACATTCCACATCTGTTCCCTGAGGTAGCTGCCTTGCTCTGCTGGCCCTGCCCATCAGTTCAAGCAGCACTAGGTGTCAATTAGCCAACTGCCTGACACAGAATAAAGTGGCTTGCGATATTACAACAGAACGGATTCTTATTCTAAATCTCTTGGGAAGATAACAGCCACATGCAAATCCTATGTCCTTTGACAGAAATGGGGCACAACCGAAGGCAGGGTGTCACAGGATGCCAACAAACCACTTGCCCCCCACTCACTAACAAGCTCATATGGTTTTATGGATGCATTGCTTATTCCAACATCCTGCCAAAGCCCTCAAGGTATCTTACACCTGCAAACAGTAGCCCTATTCAGTGCCTGAAGTGCATATGAAGAGAAGACAGTAAACTAATCTCCATGCCTTTTTTTATTTTAACAGATGGAAGTAAAGTTTGAAGACAGGGAGGCTGCCATATGCAGACAAAAGCAAAGGAAAAAAAAAAAGCAAAGCCTGCTGCTTATATACCGCACCATAGTGCTTCAAACACTCTCTGGGCAGTTTACAAGTTAATTATGCAGGCTACATATCCCCCCCCCCCAGCGAGCTGAGTACTCATTTTACCACCCTTGGAAGGATAGAAGGCTGAGTGAACCTCAAGCTGGCTACCTGGGACTGAACCTGGATCATGAGCAGAGTTTTGGCTGCAGTACTGCAGTTTAACCACTGTGTCACAAGGTAGATAAAAGAAGCCACCTCTTCAGACCTCCTCTTCAGATCGTTGCTTTCACATATTGGAAATACTAAGGCAGTTGGTAGGGCTAGCAGTCTCCCCCAACCTCTCCTTTCTATAAGCATAGGAGCCACCAACTTAGATAAGGAAGGAATAGGTAGCAAAATGGCCACTGGTTCCCGCCAAGCCAGTGAAGAGGGACTTATTCTCACACTTTTCCTTTTGAAGGAAGATGGGTCAAATGGCTGCTGATGGAACCATACCTGGGAGCAAAATAGCCACTGACTTCAGCCAAGCCAATGGGGTCGCCCTCACTGTTGCCTCAATTCTCCCTCTGAGGCAGACAAATTGAGGAGCCACTGAAGGAGAAGGTTCTGGAAGGAGGAGAGTCAGGTGGTTGGAGGCTACTTCAGAAGAGTTCTGTGTTGAATTACACAGGCAGGCATTCTGTTGACTTTCTGGTGCTTTGCCAAAGGTATTGTGTCCTCTGATGAATCCTGGCCAGCAGACATATTCAAAGTTCTTTCGGCTGAGGTTTATCAAGTATATTAAAAATTCAGCCACATGTAATGATGCAAGACAGGCACAGTGCCATGTGTGCAGAAAGTTACTTAATTAACAAATGAGATTTACACCCACCTGTACAGACTCTACCTATAAGGTGATCCCTACTGCCAGCAAGAATAGACATGTCAAGATAATTATGGGCTGCTGTCTCCCAGAAAATTTCTGAATTACACAAAATTCATTACAGTGCTTATTGTTGCCCTGCCATGTCTTTTCTTCGTTCACGTTGTTGTTTTCATTGCAATTTTGTTACATTTTTTTTAAAGCTGGGGTGGGGCTGGGTAACCTTGGCCAGCCACCTGTAATTTGCTATCTTATGGCAATCGCTTGTCATAGAAGACTATTGTTCACGGTGTGAAATAAAAATCATTCAGTCAAGATTGCCATGAAACTGTCATCATCTGATTTTACAGTTTATACATCCAAGCAGAGAAAGCAGAGCACCTTTAGCAAATTCTCAGTATAAGAATTTGTCAAGCACATTTGCCGAAGTTCACGTATCAGTGAAGAGCATTCTGTAGCCCCGAGATAAACTTTCATTTCTCAGAACGTTTGGAATGTGTTTATTCAGCAACATATATCCCGTTTTTATTCATAAAGTAAATTAAGTAGTTTTAGAAGATGCAGTCACAATTGTAATAATATATCAGTGAAAAACAAAATTAAAAAAATAAAGACAAAAATGGACCACTCTTATGCCTGAGGAAGTGAACGTTTCCACAAAATCAAACATTAAAATATAGAGGTTAGACTTTGAAGGTGCCACAATGTTTTTGCCTCCTTTATTTATTTATTTTTATTTTTTGCCTGGTGAACTTAACTAGTAAGCCATCATAGATTGGATATAAATAAATAAAGTATTAATTAAAATAACAACTGGTAAAAGTCCGGAACAAACTGTGAGAGCGTTGGTACGTAGTAGTAATCAGGCCATATGATTTCCCTTTGCCAGGTTGTCTGCCCTCAGACCCAAGGTTGCTAAGTCTCAAATTTAGCTTGAAGATGCAATTTTTTTGAGCCCAGCCTCCAAATCTCAGATTTTGGGCCTGAAATTTCAAGGGAGATGCTGGCAGTGTGGCAACCCTGAGATTTTGGGGTTCAGAAGTTTAATTTTATTGCCTGTTCTACAGCAGCTGTTGGCTGAGCCGAGTTGAATTTTGAGAATTTTGGATCTGCTCACGTGACACCACATGGGAGGCTGCCTCCAGGCCTCAGGTTTTGACTCTGATACCTCAGTTTTTTAGGGCCCAAACCACCTTCTGAGTTCTTTGTCATATGAAGAACTACGGCACAGGAAAGTTATTTTGGGGAGTTATGACTCCCAGAATTCCCCAGATACCAAGTCTACCACAGGAATTCTAGTGATCCAAGAGAAAAGAAAAGATAAGGTCTCTACCCTGGCTAGCCAGGGTAGATGAAACTGGACAAAAACTTCTGCTTGCTGCCAGCCCCCTGGGGACAGATTAAGGACCCATAACTGCACATTTTCTCATTAATATTTACTTGATGAGAAATCCAGGGACGAAGCAGAATGATAAAATTCACCTCAGCATGTAGAAAAATCAACTTCCATGCTGAGGCAGGTCATTGCTCGATAAATGGCCATCTGTGTTCACACTAGGGGATTGCTTTGTTGTAATTTCCCACAGATATTTCCCAAGGATCTTATGTCACTGGGTTCCCAAGGTCTTTTCTGATACAGCTAAGCAGAACATGTTCTTTGATTTGCATAAATCATCTTTTTCTTTCCCGGTTCAGTTAAAGGTAAGTCTTAAAACTCTAAACCAGTGCTCCCCAACCTTTTTGACACTGCAGATCAGTTTAGCATGCATGTGTGTGGGGGAAGCATCCATGTGTGCATTTGGGGGTGTCCGTGCATCGTGCATGCATGGGGTGTGTGCTTGCATCTGTGCATGCATGTGGGAGTGCGTGTGTGTGTCCGTGCGTGGGGGGGGGTTGGGGAGATCTGTCTCCGTGGCCCAGCCCTGCCAAGGCCATGACCCAGTACCGGGCTGCGGAGCGGGGATTGGGGACCCCTGCTCTAAAGAACAGCGGGCAGAAGGTATGTTTGCAGGTCTTGGAAGATTTCTGGGTGATTTGTGATAGGCTGCCAAGGTTTTTCTATTCACTTAACAAAATTAAGAACAACAAAATTGTTTCTCCCATTTCCATCCCCAAGCCCAGATACACTGCTGAAATGAAGAATGCTTGGGATAACCATTGATGGAATTTTGTTTGGAAGGACTGCAAAAAATTGTTCATGTCTAGTACTCAAAGGAAATTCTAGAATTCAGCATTTTCAGCTTAAGAACTAAAGTATCTTATTGATTCATTAGACCCTCACTCACCAACCCATTTTAATCAGAGATCTGGTAAAACAACAATCAGAAACAAACAACCCTTGAAGTCCTTGTTGTCAACAGTTTGAGATCTGAGTGACAGTAAGGACCAACGTCTCCTCTCATGAAACATGTAGCATCTGAAACTTTGTACTTGGTGCCCTCACCAAATGAGGCACAGTGGGAGAATATTGTAGGCAATTACTAACAGCAAAGCTCTTTTTTTTCATAGTGGCACACATTTTGGAGAACGTTCTCACTGCAGAAGTTTGTCATGTCCTGTGGTAAAAATGTGGCCATTCTGGGCTAATGCTGAATTTTGTAGCAAACAAACATCTTTTGAAAATGAGAGGAATTGATTGTATGACCAAAGCCAGCTCTAAGTAAATTATTTTCACTATTTGCTGCTACCTCTCTCCATATGTCACTGGGTGCCATATAGACATTCCTACTTTGCTTAGAGGTAGCTGCTATTACTGAAGGACTCAAAACACGTACATCAAACACACATCCTCCTTTTGGTAACCATTCCTTCCCACTCCCAACTAAAATCAAGGGAAACCTTTTCAAAATATTTGCAAATCTTGAAGGAACAGCTGGTAATGCCCAGAAGTATAATATGGAAAGAAAGAAAGAACTTTCTACCCATTAAAATAGATGAACCTCAGCAAAGTCTGACCCCTGGTCATAAGGAGAAGAGTTCCTTAGAAGTCACTTATCAGGCTACAGACTGGAATTGGCAGAATCAAAGTGAACTTAAGAAAATTAGGCATTTTGCACAGACAGTCCTTAGCAAGTGTGGAGAAAAACAGACTACTTCTCACCTACTTCAGTGTGCACTATGCCACTCAACATTTGCCCATTATTGGACAGAAATTATGTTATACTTTTTATTAATTGTACTGTGGTGCTTCTGACACAAAGAAAGATTGCAACATCCCTTACCTTCAGTAATGCAGGCTGGAGACGATGGGAGGTGGAATACAAGGGCATCTGGAAGTCCACAGGTCCCTTTCCCTAATACAAGGCAATTTCATACAATATCAACTCTTCCAACAACTCTGTCCCAGGCAAGGCAATGCCTGTAATGCTTGTTTGGAAGAAGAACACGCACATCTAATCCAAAGATTTCATTCTGCACCTAGAGCAAACCACATGAGAAGCCCAAGCTTATAGTCATCCCTGTGACGTCAGCCATGGCTATTAGTTTAGATAAACATAAGCAGAAGTATCCTTAGCATCAATGCTTACATGGTACCCTATCTGCTGGTGTTTGCCACCCACACACTGTTTCATTAAGATGTAATAAATCTCAAATGAAAAACGTTACTATCGGCAAAATTCATTTTAACATATGGTTGGTTCCACCCAAGGAAAACATGTATAACACACACGCACACACCCCAGGCCTACTCTGCACACGCACACACATCTATACAATATTTATGAGTCTCAAATGTTTTAAATGTTTAAAAGTAACTCCAGCCATATGGGTATTTGATAAAACAGCCTTTGTATTGGTCCAAAATGTCAGTGGTATTTTAATTTCAGTGGGTGAGAAGTAATTTGTGGCTTCATAAACTCTGTGCTCACCATCACAGCTCATGCATTGGAACAACTGCCAGAAGCAGATGTGGTATAACTGAAGCTAAGTGCTGTTCATGGAAGACGTGGGTTGGTTAACTGGCGTGAATGTATATGTGTGTGTGTGTTTTACAGAAATGACCGGGAAAATGACTCACAGAGAAGTGATTTTGTCTAATTATAGGAAAGCAGCAGCCTATTCAGTATTCATCACCAGTGGCTCCAGCTTAACATAAGTGTTAACCTCATCTTAAATTTTTGTTAGAAATTTTTAAAAGCTGTTGCTCTAAAGCAGAGGTTCCCAACCTTGGGTCCTCAGATGTTCTTGGACTAAAACTCCCAGAAGCCTTTACCATTAGCCAGGATTTCTGTTGTCCAAGAGCATCTGGGGACCCAAGATTGGGAACCACTGCTCTAATAACTGAGGCCGGAGTCACACCAGGCAAATGTTCCCCTGTTCTAATGGTACTTTCCATACCTTTGTTGTACTGAATCATGGTCCTCTGATACATATACCCGGGCAAATGCCCCAAAGTCTTTTAATGTTATTGATTCATTTTCTCCTATTTGAATTGTTATGGCCGGCTCCATGGTGGTGCTGATTTATTTTCTCTATTGTTTTCTAGGGCACTACATCCCCTTACTTTATTTTTTTTTTTAAATAATGATACATCAATATGTTGGATAAGGTTTCCTGTTCAGAAAAATATCCTCTGTTGCACCAGCATCTCTGGAGAACTGCATTACACTCAATGGACCCTGTATCTCCATCCAGGGCTGTGTCACTTGTTAGACAGTAGGTGGAGTGACACAACACCTACCAACGCCCTGGCATACCTGGCCATTGAAATAGGTTTACCTATGTACTGACATACTCGCTGTGATTTATTTTTTAAAATTATAGCAGGGCAGTTGTGCAGCAGTAATGGCGGACACCTTCCCCAGTGATTTGGCTTTGGAAAATAATCAATAGCATTGTGCACACATGCCATACTGCTAAGGAACATATTTGAAATTACATCAGAAGAAAATAAGAAGCCACTTGGTGAGGGGGAAATAAACCACACTTACACTGCTGGCAGGGTAAATGATTTGATAATGGCCATGTGTCATGTAACCGGAAATTTCGACAATGATCTAACAAGGGTATAACTAGGGAACATTTGCCCCATGTGGCCATGCCCTAACATATTGCATCAGGCAAAAAGAAAACAAAAATATGATAGTGCTTCCCATTCCTCACATCTTGCTTGCAATGTGCATTCTACTCTGCTATATCATCATCACCATCACTATCCTCATCAACACTGAGTAACTTAATTCTCATTGCTATCAATGGATCTTCTTAGAACCTCCCTGTCTCCTTGTTCATCTCAGTTGGTTGAGAAGGAGCATAGGATTTACCAGGATTCAAGTTGAAACTTCACAAGCAAAAGCCACTACCAAGGGGGGGGGGTACCCTCCTCTTCAGGACATCCTAGAAATCCTTTAATCAATATGTAAGCGTCCATTTCCCTCCTAGAACTTCTCTTTACATACTGAAAGGTTGAAACAAAAATAAGCATGGCCTTTGGAAGGGGACAAAATGCATGAAAAAAAAAATCACAGATTTTGTCATTGAATGTACCAAGAGGAGCCCGTCTATCATATGGATGTCAGGAAAACTGCCGATAAAATTGGTAATCAATCAGGAACATTTCAAATTCAAAACATCCCATGAAGACTGTACAAGCTATCTTTAAGTAGACCATGCACCCCAAGCAATAAACTCCACTGAATCAAAAGCCAAGCATTAAGAGAAACATCTGTTTTCCGCCACTGCTTTCAGTTATTCTAACAAAATTGTCACATGCTGATGTTAATCTATAAATAACTAGTTGCTCTGGTAATCTACAAAAAAAATGAGGCTTGGTAGTTTTGTGCAGATGTATAGATAAGAGAGAGTTATTCCTTGGTCACTGTTGGGAATATTTTAGTGCTGTTCAAGATACCACACATATTTTTAAATTATTTTTTAAAAAATGGAGGTCTAAAGTACTTGCCTTCCATCGTACTATAACTTTGCTTAAGCTTTGTCATAACTGTGGCACCATGACCATATCACACACACAAAAAAGAGAGAATGAAGAGTGAAGGTGCTATCTAGATAAGCTAGGGTTCATTCCCCCCCCCCATATAATATAATGATAATAGTAACTTAGAACTGCAGAGCTGGAAGGGACCCTATAGATCACCAAGTCCAGCCCCTGTCAAGGAGGCACAGTGGAGAATTGAACTCCCAACCTTTGGCTCCGCAGCTAAAGACCTAAACCACAGAGCTATCCAGCAGCCTTCTCTCTGCACATGATGGCAGTCAAAATCCTTATTACATGGCAACAGATGAAGTGAAAAATCTCAGCCTAGGACATACAGCACTGTCTTGCATCATGCCAAGACACTGGATCTATTTATACCAGTATTAGCTATCTGCAATGGAACTAGATCTGCATGATACGCAATGCAAAGTTCTGCTCACGACTTCCTACCTGATCCTTTTGCCCCCAAATATCAGCAATAAACCTGGAACCTTTTGCATGCAAAGCATGTGCTTTCCTATTGAACTATCACAGTTTTCTAAATAACTTGGTTAAAGGCCAAAAAACAACAACAACATACAAGATTGCTCCTCGTGGTTCTAAGGTGAGAACTCAAGATGGGCTGGTTCTCAAAAGGTAGTCCTGTGCAGTTCCCCCCACCCCACCCTCACAATAAGAATGTAGGACAGAAATGGTCACCCAGTAAAGTAAACTGCATGAAAAGTTGAAAACTAAACCTAGAAATCTCCTCAGTTTTGGGATACATACAAACTGTCATGTGTCTGCAGTTTTCTCCAGTAGGAACATTTTCCTCTACTGTTATGTGTAAGCCACAAATTGCACCCAGAAATTTTGGAAGTTAATAAGAGAATCATCACTAATGGGGCTACTAAGGCAGATATTTTGGAGATTTTTCCTAGCCAATGTACCTGTGGGATAAAAGATGGGCAACACAGAAGGAGCCTTGAGCACTGTGTAAGTGGCTGAGTTCTGTTGAATTTCTTCAGTACACCTGTATGGATTGCCTTTCCTATCTAAATACCCCTGCTTATCAAATTAACTGGATTTCAGCTATTTAAAAAATAAAAATAAAATAAAATGAAAGGACACTGATTTTTTTTTGGGGGGGGTTGGATTTCTATGACATTTCACATTTTCTCTGCAACCTACAATTGAACCCATAAGCAAGTTCAAAGATTACTCATAAACATGTTCAAACCTACCCATAAACTCAAACATAGATAGCAGGAAAAAAATGGCATGTCATAGAAATCCTCCCCCTACTGATGTTATGTTTAGCTTAGAGAGAATGCTTTTTCTCCAGGTAGGGCTATAAACATTCTTGCCTGAAACCATAGGAGCTGCTCCCAGTCAGGATCATACTGAACTTGATGGGGAAAGAATCTTACTTAGCATAAGGCAGCTTCCTAACTTGGCACCCGAATCCCATCATTTCCAGCCATCGCAGGATGAGCTATGCAAACAGTGATGCAGTAAGCTCAATGTTTCAAATATAACAGGAAGACACCTGCTGTGGGGAGGCTGGACTGAAATGTTCCTGGTAGCCAGAGAAAAGATGAAGGGCATTTTCATAATCATTCCTACCTATTGGGAGGAAACGATTGTTAATCAATAATTTAATCCAATCTAACAAGTATACCTTCTGTTTCTACTTTTCAGGCTTTGAGCATAAACTGCTAATGTATTCCTTTTATATTCCTGTTTCCTGTGAATTCCTTAATTGGCTTCCAAAATTGGGAAATATACAGAAAATGACTGCCACAATCCTAGAGCCAGTGCAGACATTGAACACATAATATTCCCATATAAGGATTCTGGCAGATAGTGTCAAAAAAGTAACTTCTCCCAGTTGGCCAAGCTAAACACATTTAAGGTGGCCCCTTTTTCTCTTTCACACATATGTACTGTATTGTTCATATTTATCACATTCATATTATTATAACATTTATGATAATAATGGCTGTAGTATTGCTAGGCAAAAGAGGTTCTGCATACAGGTTTGAAATCTAAAATATAACAGTCCTAACACCAAGGAACTAGATTTGGTGGACAAAGTGCCTAAGGAACTATGGATGGAGGCTTGTAACATTGTACAGGAGGCAGCATCAAAAATCATCCCAAAGAAAAGGAAATGCAAGAAAGCAAAGTGGCTGTCCAACGAGGCCTTACAAATAGCAGAGAAGAGATGGGAAACAAAATACAGAAAATTGAACACAGACTTCCAACGAATACCAAGGAGAGACAAGACGGGCTTCTTAAATGAACAGTGCAAAAATATAGAGGAAAATAACAGGGAAAAACCAAAGATCTGTTCAAGAAAACTGGAGATATTAAAGGAACATTCAATATGCCAGCAAGTTTGGAAAACTCAGCAGTGGCCAGAGGATTGGAAAAGATCAGTCTACATCCCAATCCCAAAGAAGGGCAGTACCAATCACTTCATGGCAAATAGAAGGGGAAGATATGGAGCCAGTGACTTTTTTGGGCTCCATGATCACTGCAGATGGTGACAGCAGCCACGAAATTCAAAGATGCCTGCTTCTTGGGAGGAAAGTAATGACAAACCTAAATGGCATCTTAAAAAGCAGCGACATCACCTTGCTGACAAAGGTCCGCATAGTCAAAGCTATGGTTTTTCCAGTACCAATGTATGGAAGTGAGAGCTGGGCCATAAAGAAGGCTGACCACCAAAGAATTGATGCTTTTGAATTGCGGTGCTGAAAGAGACTCTTGAGAGTCCCCTGGACTGCAAGGAGAACAAGCCTACCCATTCTGAAGGAAATCAAGCCTGAGTGCTCACTGGAAGGACAGAGGCTGAAGCTGAGGCTCCAATGCTTTGGCCATCTCCTTGGAAAAGACCCTGATGTTAGGAAAGTGTGATGGCAAGAGGAGAAGGGGACGACAGAGGACGAGATGGTTGGACAGTGTCATTGAAGCGACCAATATGAATTTGACCAAACTCCGGAGGCAGTGCAAGACAGGAGGGCCTGGCATGCTCTGGTCCATGGGGTCATGAAGAGTCAGACACAACTTAACGACTAGACAACAACAACAACACCAAACTAGGTTTTTCAATATAGGAATGAGCCATGACAAATCCTGGCCCCATATGTTCCTATGCCATCTTCACAACCACAGAAAAAGATGGAAAATGTTTCTTTCCCATTTTAAACAAATCACATGAGGCTACAGTTACAATATCTTTCATGGGCTCAGTGAGGTTTCTGGCTGTGGAGCCAGATGTTGGGAGTTTGATTCCCCACTGTGTCTCCTGTCAGTAAGGCCAGCCTGGGTGGTCTTGGGAAAGCTGCACAGTTCAAGGATGCCCTCAGAAGAAGGGAATGTTAAGCAAGTTCTGAGTATTCTCTACCTAGAAAATGCTGAAAAGGGTTGCTATAAGTCAGAACTGATTTGATGGTGCACATGAAAAAAGGGATCCCCCTGGGTTTCAGATACAAGCTGGTCCTTAAACCACAGGAGAAACATAGTTTGGTCAAAATATGGTTTCCTGAGTTTGGGAACTATCGTTAGTTTTAGACTTGAAGCTCTTGTTTCCAATCTCTTCGTTTAACACACGAAGGAGTGGGAGCATGCAAGCCCATAGTGCTTCACAGCTCATTCCCTGTATGTGAAACCACGATTTCCCATTGGCTGAAATCCTGCTGTGCAGTTACACAAACAACATCACTTTTAGATGTGAATTGCCATAAATTAAGAAATCTCTGCAAGCATTATCTGTTGCATGTCATCCCCCACCCCCCATATAGCAAAAATCTCAGACTAGAGCAAGGTTGGAGAACAAGGTAGCATGATATGGTTAAGGCAGTGGCTGACTCTACTTCCCAGACTACTGTCCTCAATCCCCGGGAACTGTAGAGCAGAAATCTGACCCTTCCAAATTCTGAGTGCAGCTCCACTTGGGCAGGCCTCCTGCTTTATGTTAAAATAGCTCTTTCTTAACAGATTAAATAGACAAATACTGTAGTAACTATGGTTGTCCTCGGCACATCCAGTCTAGTTTAACAAATGTACCGCTTCTTCTTCTTCTTTTCATTAGAATAAAATAGCTTTCACATGCTTCTGAACACAAGAACAGAAAGAATCTGGTCTGGGGACACCGTCTGAAAGAACATGGGGCAGTCACCTTGCTTAAGCATGCCTGGCTCTGCTAAATGCTTGGAGCACGGGGTTGAGGGGAAGGAGGCTCCTCTGGGAACTTCACATATGCCACCTTGGGTTTTACTATGGACAAAATGTAAGGTATACACGGAAGAAATCAGCATGACTTTCACCTGCACAAGTTGTTTCAGTCTGAAGCTTAATGCAGCAAAACTGCACTACGCATTTGTTGTACAAAATAAATAGCTGAACAGTAAGAACTGTCGAAGTGGAGCTGATGCCATGCCGCAAAGCTATGACTCAGTACCCGTCTGAGTCATATAGATTAAAACTGATGCAATGACCAATTAATGTCAGAAACTCTCAAGGGAACAGGTATGAGTGCAGGCTGAGACAAAGGTAAAGATTCCCCCAGCCCTTATGCAGTTGTTACAGCCAAGATAAATCAGAAGAGATGATGGCAGGCCAGGCAGTAGGGAATAACTCTGAGACTGTTTAGGGTGGGTAGATGTGTCTGTGCTTAAGTCTCATTTTGGTTTCAGAAGGAGCCGCGTGGATTGCTGCCACTTAACAAAAGAAGACAAGACAGATCAACAGCCTTGAGTCTGTACTCCCAAGCACAAAACAAATTGCCTGCCTTGTGCAACGCTGCACATTCACAGCTGGGAGTTGTCTTTGTTCACAGTGCACCCGGTAACATCTAGGTTAGATTCTGAGAATATTGGACCACAATAAAACAGCAAACAAGCTTCAACCACCACCAACCCCGCTCCCCAGATTTTTAAGGCTGCATTTAGACATCATAATCAGTTATGTCTTATTGCCAGGGTGGATTTTATTTAAATCAAATTGATTAATTTATTTAAAAATTTAAAAAATGGCTTTTTGACAACAAATAAAAAAATGATTTTTAAAATTTAACTCATGATTTAAATCACAAGTTAAATCAACTGATTTTTTAAAAAAATACACTGATTTTTTTTTTTTTAACCAACCCTGCTTATTGCAGAGTAGATGGCTCTGGGGAACCAATTTCCCTTTGTGGGACTGTAAGGGGCCATCCTGTGTTGCCACTGCCACTTCTTGGTGCAGTGGCAGCAAAACATGTAATATTTTCAAATACATCCTCCTTTTTTAAAAGGCACACACCCTTCCTTTTAAAGCACATTCCTAAGATCAACAAAGCTGCTAAAAAAGGGAGATTCATGGTCCTCACATGCCTTATTTTATAGCAGACAGACTTAAAAACATTTGTTTCCTGGGGGGGGGTGTGTGTGTGACAACACTGCACCACTAAATTCTTTGCCAAAGTAAAAACAGCAACAATGAAGAATGAGGGGCAGAGCAGGCGAAAACAAACAAAATGCAGGCAAGAGTAGCTCATACTGCCTATGGTTTCTATGTTATCCACTCCTGATTGACTGTGATGGGCACAAAACGTAGACCCTTCGTAGGCTTGCTTGACACTTAATTGGTTCTTTGATAATTCTAAGTATTATTACAACTCTCAACTTGCCTGACATTTTTAGAATAAGTAGTCTTCAAATTATGGAAATAAATTTGCAAAATGGAAGTAATAGTGACATGCCTCATTAAATGAGATGTATAAAATGTAAGCAGTATAAATTCCATTGGAAACACGCAGAGGTTTTATATGCTCAGTACAGCTCTTCTCTTCTCCCATCCCAATTTTCAATCAAGACAATCTTTCCCCATAAGAATATTAAGAGGAATCCTGCTGGATCAGACTAAAGACCTATTTACTCCAGCAGGAAATTCCCATGGTGGCCCGCCAGAGATGTAGGGATGGCACATATCCTCTCTCACTGTTCCTCCCGAACAACTGGCAATGTAGACACATGCTGCATATGATTGTGGACATACAGCCGTGATGTAGGTACCCACTGATAGCCTTACCCCCAATAAAGTCATTCAGTCCCCTATTAAAGTCATGTAAATTGATAGCCAGTACTACATCTCAAAGAAGTCAATTCTATAGTCCCATAATGTGTTGTGTGAAGAATACTCACACATTGAACATTGTAGGCGACTCCGGGTTTTACCACTGGAGGAAGACCTTCTCTCCATTCACGTTTCCACATTATGCACCATGCATTTTATCCCATATTTAAGATATTTACCCCTTACTGACATTTTGGCTAACTGCAATAGCCTCCTGTTCCTACTCCAGTGCTTGTTGGTAGCTTGCTTTCTGAATAAGAAGCTAGTTGGAGCCAGGTCTAGCTAAGCTTCAAAGCCTTCCTATTGATGGCTTTATCCCAGGTCAGCCACTTATAGGTGTCTGTAAGGTGTCCAACAGTCAGGCAGAATGGAGATTAAGAGATCTGTCATCACAAAAATCTCCAAATCCCATCTTGAGTTCCAAGCACCACAATATTTCCAGAGAAGGGAGGTGTTCCACCTCCTGTATCATCTGCATTGCCTTTTTCTGCACCTTTTCCAGCTCTATCACAACTTCGTTATGGTTTCTCAGCCAGAATTATATGCAGCAGCAGTTACAGGATACTTCCCTACAGCTTGTCCTTTTTCATCCATCATGCCATTCCAAACAAATTTCAAAACTATATGAAACAAAATGCATGCCTGAGAAACAAACATGTACCGCACTCAAGATGGTGATGTTTCAGGGAACCTGTCTAGAAACTTCACCTGGTACCAAAGGAACAACTGTGTTGTGCTTTTCCACTGCTTGTGGCATCTCCTTGCTGGAAGACATGCCACAATCACTTTTTCAGGCTTAACAGATAGGAAGGAAAGCCCTAAGTGATCTTTCATGGCACACATCCTCTTGATTCAGTATGGAGAAACTGATCATTAAAGGAACTGAATGGAGAATTCTGGCCATTTCACCATACCAACAGAAACTATCTGCTCGTAAAAGGAGACACTTTCAGGAAATGGATTCATTATTCTAAAAGTAGGATATCAGGTCATATGGTCAGCACCACAAACATACTCAAGTATCAGGCAGATGAACATGCTGGATCCAAGCTGTGGATGATGGCCAGAGAGTGACAATGACATGGACAGGGTTTTGAAAGGGCACAGTTTCTTTTTATTTATTATTTTATTGATTGATTCATTCAGTCAAACTAGAGACCTAATATCCTCCCTTGTGAAGTTCTAGGTCACATTGACTTTACTGGGCCTTTTTAGGACCGGGGTGAATCTACTCCAAAACTAATTAAACTTAACCTTCAGACCGCTAATCCAGAGAGAAGCTCCAGAAACAACTTTAATCCACTTTTTTTTTTTTAATGTGGCAATCTGTTATGGAACAACCCTACTGAAGAAGATAATAGTGGTTACACAGACTTTGTGGCCAGACCTCATTTCTGGTTGCAATGGGAGCCCTCATAACAGTTCAATCATCAGAGCCCTCAAAATGTAGGTTTGCTACTTTTCACGATGAGAACATGTTAGCTCTGATGAGTTGCAAGTAAGCATTATCCCAATCTGAATGTAGCTATCTACAGTGTGATATACATATGCATCGCTATATGCTGTGTACACTTGTCAAACACCACAGGATTTGACAACAGTGGTGCATTCATCTGAAAGAGCACTGTCTACTGTAACCTCATTAAAAACCATCACTAGTGTGCCTTTGAAGATCCCAGACAAAGAATAAGATGAATGCTACAATCTGCAAAGGATGCTGTGAACTGACTGATAGGAGGACTGGCCAAAAGGATGGACAGTAACATGTTTGAAAGCCTTATTACCCCTTGCCAAATTACAAAGTTATACAGAAATAGACAGATCTTCATCCCCTTATATTGTTTTTTTTTAAAAAAAAACAACTAGTGCTAAAACAAAATCAAAAGGTGGTCTATGCTTTGATATCCAATACTCTGTTCTTACTCAGTATTTGGAAAAATCATGCATTTGACATCACAGCTCCCCAGGTTGGGAGACTCTAGAAGTTGTAATTAATAGGGGGGGGACCCCTTCCTCCAAGATCTATTCCTGCTTCTCATGGGAGCTTGGTTTGCTCAGGGGACTGGACCACAATAGATTATCTTAACAAAGGCTTTCACGGCCAGGATCTAATGGTTGTTCTGGTTTTTTCGGGCTCTTTGACCGTGTTCTGAAAGTTGTTCTTCCTGACGTTTCGCTAGTTTCTGTGGCCGGCATCTTCAGAGGACATCAACAAAGTTCAGATTGTTACAGGGCAGGTTTAGAAATATCATGCTGATCAACAGTATGGTTATTTTCTTTCAATAGAAGAGTCTGGCCACAAGGTCAGGCATGGGCTCGTAGAAATAATACCATCTTGTTTCTGTTAACTCCTTTTAACTAACAATTTGTTTCTACTAACTTGACATGGATAGCCAGGTCTCTTAGATCATCTGTTTAACCACATTTTATGGTGGGAAGTGAAGTCTCACCAAACTAGGGACTGACTATCCAGCCTAGAATTGAAGATGACTAATAGCTTACTGTATTTATTGTCACTGGTATTGTATGGCAAATGCCTAATGTTAGGACCGGTGAGATCAAGCTGTTCTACTCCAGTCTGACAGCAGCTGGATTTAGTCAACACACATGATACTTTCACACAGTATACAGTGCTGCAGCATTACTTCAAGAACACAAGCCTGAGACAGAGAAAAGTGTTCTGTTATGTTTGTACTAGGTTTGAGGCAGCAGGAGAATTACTTT
The DNA here is from genome assembly GCF_051106095.1 of Pogona vitticeps. NCBI lineage: Eukaryota > Metazoa > Chordata > Lepidosauria > Squamata > Agamidae > Pogona > Pogona vitticeps. The sequence goes on from NC_135784.1 coordinate 40,706,569, forward strand.
TTTGGGTACAACTTCTATAATCCTGAAATCACCATGGCTATTTGGAATTGCAATCTGGAAAAGTAAGATTGCAAAGCCTCATGGTGCAGGGCTGCAGTCAAGACTATTCTCAAAACCTGAGTTTGATCCGCATAGGCTCAGGTAGCAAGCTGAAGGTTCACTCAGTCTTCCATCCTTCCAAGGTTGGTAAATTGGGTACACAACTCACTGGGGGGAGGGGCAATGTGTAGCCTGCATAATTACACTGTAAATCACCCAGAGAGTGCTTTAAGCCCTATGAAGTGATATATAAGCAGCAAACTTTGCTTTGTGTTCATCCAAATTGCTATCCAGAGACAGCGGCCCCAATCAAAATGTGACAATATACTCACACAATCCCAGTTCCACAAACAACTGTACCTTTCCCAGTGAGGCACAAAGGAGACATCTCATGTCTGTCCTTACACAAACACATTTCTCTATTCTTTGTTCAGATAGGCAGCATAAGAGACGGGGGGACATGCACATTTCTCCTGCTGTGACAATCAGACTTTTTTTTTGAGCACTGAAAGAATTCCTCCCTTTAATCATTGCAGAATGGAAATCTATGCCATATACTCTGTCTCTCTAAGGGCAAAAGGCTCCAAGGAATTACAGCTGAACTGATGAGCGCTCACCAATAGGACATGGAGGATGGTCTCCAAGACTATGGCCTCAGAGACCTTCTTGTGCTTGCTTGTCCTTTTCACATAAGCAGCCATTAAACAGCACTTGTGTTACCACTTTCATTGAGCACAATTTGTTTCTTCGTCAAGTATGAGAAAGCCACACAGTGAGCTCTCAAAATTAATTCAGCACAATCTGGTTCATCCTCTTTGTGACCCATGCCTATTCTCTCTCATATATATTTTATATGGGTAGGATGACTTGTTACCTCTGCTGACTCAAAACTCCTTATTATTAGTTTGCAGGTTTCTATGGCAACATATATCGGCTCTGTTTTAATAGGAAACAGCAACAGCCATATTTTAAAGGAGTATCATCAGCATGGCAGCTCTTCTGTACAAGGAGGATGTGAGACGCTGAGAGAGGGCGGGACAAATGATACTTTCACAATTGTGACAACAACTGAACAGTCCTGAAGGAAAGATGGCAAACGGCCATTTTGGGCTCAAAGAAAAGCAATCCCTCTTGTTCCCAGTGCTCCACAAAGGAAATGCTAAAGATACATGAGGCAAAGGAACCTTGTTCAGTGCTTCTTGGAGAGGGTAAGTTATGATGATACAATGATCAGATCAAGGGGAACATCAGAGATAAGTGGTTGCAAAGAAATCTATCAAAGACTGCATGGATGTTCTTACTTAATTCCTCTGCAGGATACAATGATTCCAAGCTAGGAATGAAGCAGACGGAGCAATCTCAGAGACGCCACTGACATCTTTGAGAACTGAGAAACAGTAGACGTGCAAAAGAAGCCACGCCTGCCATGTGCCTGGTGATACTCTCACACATAAAACCTTAGCTATGGTTAAGATATACCCTGTAACTGACCTCATGCAGTATTAATACTAGCGAGTCCTTGCTATTAATCTGAATGTTGTTGCTGCTGTTTGGTGCCATCTACTTGATGGCCTCCAAAGGTCCTGTTACAAGTAGCTCCATTCAGGTCTTGCAAACTTAAGGCCATGGCTTCCTTTACTAAGTCAATCCTGCTCATTCCCGCTGCCTTTAACTTCACCCAGCATTAGCATCTTTTCCAGTGATTAAAACCTGAATTTCGAAAGCACAGAAACACAGAGTTGAAGGCGTACACCATCTATATTCTGTTCTCATTCTGGTTGCTTCGTTGCTCATCACCCCTGAGCTCCACAAGGCAAGAGAGGAGGCTCTCAATCAATTAGGGTTTGATTATAAGGTTTATTTTACATCATACTGGGCTTATAAGATTGAACGGGATGTCAGAAGCCTTTTTTTATACATCAGGATTTAGCAGTTAGCAGATAGTATTGAGAGGCTTTTTAGATGTGTGTTGGACGAAGATCGAAAGTTGTGTCTGGTGGTGAAAGAGCAGTCGCTTCAAGATGGCGAGGAATGGAGACCTGAAACTGCCATGATGGTCCCTGGCCCATAGAACATGTGACTTTCAATCTACTTTGGGGTTCCCAATTTACACTTTCCTTGCCGCTCAAGTTCAACTTTAGTAGCAGTGGTACCACCAACGATGGAAGATGGGAGATGGTGACAGAAGAGAGGAACTTGAAAAGTGAAACTGGCCACACAACTGAATTTTCCAACTAGGGCGAGATGGAACCCGATTCTAAAAACATATGGTCCAATGGGAGCAATGTTGCGAAGGCTGATTAAGAAAGTCTACATGGATGTGTGATAAATAAGGTTTTGGAAAGTGTTGGAAGGTGAGTGAAAATAATATTAATAAGGTGGCTGAAAGTGTGGCAAAATGAACATAATGATAGATTAACATAAGATGAGCATTTGAGATCTCAGCAATGAATTTTATAACCAGCCTACTAATGAATTGATACTCTAATGAAATATAACCCTATGAGCACCCTAATCTAAATTTATCAGTTTATTTCTCTGTTTTAGCTATTCCGTTTTAGGAGGAAGGGGGGCTCTAAATCCAGTTTAATAACCATTACTGATTCATCTAAATTTAATACTGCTCAATTTTTAACTGTATAAATTGTTTTCTTTTGTACAAATTCTTACCAATTATATTTATATTTTAGATCTAGGAAACTGATTGCAATTATGTATATTTATTGGCTAAATCTAATTCTTGAATAATTTTTCTTTACGTCTTATTGTTATTTATTGTTACTCTCACTTTGCACTTTATAAATTGGAAATCAAAGTCCTGCCACCCAGTGAAGGTGAACAACATACAAACTGTAATGTTTGAAGGTTACCCCTCATTCTATGCTATAGCCCAATCACTAAGCTGTCCACCCAGATATTCCATCCAACATCAAGGTAGACTGGAGGGTCGAGGAGGGGGAGTTGCCATTATCTATAAAAATACCTTAAAGGTTGGCAGAATCTCTGTCGTGATGATCCCAGGCCTGAAGGCCCTCCACATGTTAGTGGGAGCCACGGACAGATTTGGGATGGTGTGGTTTACCATGCTCCCTGTAACCCCACACTCGCCTTTCTGGAGCTGACAGGCTTTGTCTCGGTGGCAGCATTGAGGTGGCTTCTTATCCTGGAGGACTTCAATGCCCATGTCGAGACTGGGGTCCTCTGTTCCAGCTCTTGAGTTCTTGGAAGCCATGGCCAACATGTCAACGGCCCCACCCATGTGGCTGGTCACATGCTAGACCTGGTCTTCTCAACTGGACAGGAAGAGAGTGATCTGAGGGTGACTGATTTGATATCGGTCACTGTGTCATGGTCAAACCACCACCTGATAAAATGCAGCCTTTCTGTGGCACTCCCCCTCCACGGGGAGCATGGACCCATTAAGATGGTCTGCCCATCCAGGCTACTGAATCCAGCTCTGGTAGATGGAATGTTTCGTGGATGTCTCAGAGGAGGAGGACAATGTTCCCTCTCTGGCTTTAAAACAAGTTGCTGAACAGGAATTTTGAGTAGAGGCCTTTCCCTGTGGGGAAGTGGTTACACAGTAGATTCATTTCCTTCTGATGCTTTCCGCGCTGGATGTTAGTTCCACTGCCTTGGTCCACAGGGCAACAGGCTTCTCTGTCCTTTGATACTGTTATTATTAGATGGTATTTAATAGCTACTTATGAGCCCCAAATCCACATGGCCTTAGTAGAGAAAGTAATAAAGGGCACTGATGCCTAAAAGGAACGGCAATTCCTAAAGGCCTGTCTTATATAGATCTGTGGCGAAAGCCAGCTCATAAAAAAAAATAACAGACCAAAGTGATGAATTCCTATGCAACAAAGCCTCTGAAACTGCCATGAAAGTCATCTGGAATGCTTTTCTTCCCTTTTCTTTTACTTTAATAATGTTTCCATGTTGGTGTTAGGAAGTGAGAAGAGAGCCACACCTTCGGTTAGCAGAACAGAGTACAAGAGTACAGAAGATACAACATATCATTGGCAGCAACGTGCATGAATCATGTATGTCTATGTTCTGTTTCGAAGCAAACCGCCCAGAGTAGCGTTTCAGCACTAATGGGGAGCATTATACAAATTTATGTAATAAATACATAAATAAATAAAACATGTTGACCAGGCATCTGTAATGGGGAACGGAATTAAAAATATGCAAAGGGTGGGGGAAACCATTTTTCTTTCCAGCCTTTTTCTGTAAAACACAGATCAAGCAGCTCAGCAAAACCAATAAAACAAAACAAAAAAATTACAAAACCTAGAATTGACTCACTTGTCATTTTAGACTGTGTTGGCCTTTGTAGGAACTGGAGAAGGAGTTAAAATGTCAAGATTGGCAAAGGGAACAGCCAAGAGCAGAAATGATCTGCCAATAAGATGTTGGGAATTGAACAGCACAGCAGTATATCGGAAAGTAAAGACACATTTGGGAAGTGTAGTTATTAGATTCATTTAAAGTCAGCTTCTACCTCCACAACATTCCTATTAATAGGTTTAAGATACAACAGCCAGAATCCTCATGTGCAGCTCTGCCTGCCCGATAGGAATGAAGTCAGCAGTAGTGGCAGACTGCAACTGATCTAAGACTTCCTTATTCAACTGTGGGAAGCACATGGCTCAGATGAAATGAGATGAAGTTGTGTAAACCCTGAAATTGAAAAAGAAAGTCTTTAATCAGCAACAACCTGCTGTTGACAACAATGTCACTACAGTGGTACCTCACAAGACAATTACCCTGCATAACGACGAATCCGCATGATGACGAGGTTCTGGGACTGCCATTGTGCTTCACAAAACAGTGTTTCCTATGGGAAAATTTCACTATATGACGTTTCGGTCCGAGGACGATTCTAACAGCTGATCGGCAGCTCCGCAAAATGGCTCCCTAGGATATTTTCAGGACCGATCCTTCTGAAGACAGCGATTTAAAATGGCTTCCCTATGGGTGATCTTCGCACAACGATGACTACAGCTGATCGGCGGCTCCGCAAAAATGGCTTCCCTAGGGTGTTTTTGGGACCGATGCTTCTCAAGACAGCGATTTAAAGGGGCTTGCCTATGGGCAATTTTCGCTGGACAACGACTATTTTCCCCATTGGAACACATAAAACGGGTTTCAATGCATTCCAGTGCATGTGAGCCCCCAAGAGGGGAAAAAAGAAGCAAACTATGTGATGGGTCTGTCAACGGATATGTCGAGAGCGAGATAGTGAAGCCTCAACAAAGATAGAATTGGGAAACGGCTGTTTCTGTAAAAAGACTGCACCAAGGTTATGCACTCGATAAGAGGTTGTCGATGTGCTTCGACACCAAGAGAGATGAAGCTGGTTTGGTCCAGGAACTCCTAGCTGTGCTAAGGAGATATGGAAGCATGGAGATATGGACCTGTGAATTTGTAGGTCGAGGGATTTGGTCATGCAAACCATTAGTTGAGCACAGGTTTGAAAATCCTCCGCTGGTGATGGAGGGTCTGTGTCTGCTAGGTCGGAGTCCGGTGATGTTAACAGTATTGATGGTATCTGAGGTGTGGAACCATGATCAGACTGTTCGGCATCATGTCATGAGTTGATCGATTGTTGATCGACATTGACATAGAGAGGCTGGTCTTCAAAGTATTGGTGTTGATGTGGAGTTGTTGATGCCGAGGGTGCATCAGTGGACAGTGGTCAATATTGAGGGTCATCAACCCGTATCAACAACAAAGGTGCATCCATGGACAACAGTAAATATCAAGGGTTGTTGATATCAAAAGGGTTGGTATGGAGATGATGCCGATATGGAGGTTGCTGTCAGTGTCAAGACAGCTGCCTAAGTGGCAAGAGTGGACCACATTGGATTACAGTGGAATCGATAGATGCCAGTGATGCCAAGCAGGATGAGCATTCGTGGTCATCCTGATGAGCAGGGAAAATAATAGTTTGCCAGTGCTACGAATGTGCCCAGAGCTGAAGAGTATTGATCAGCTTGTTTAGGTTTCTTAGGCACTGGCTGATAAAAGGTGCCAGGTAATCCTGGGCAATCATAGTGATAAGATCGCTTTGACACCGAAGGCTACCTTGTGGAGATAACATGCTCCATGATAGTGCTTGGCAGGCCTCTCCGTTGGGCACTGATCGGGGCAAAAGGCATTCCGATGATGGTGCTAAGAGTGATCCATTTCTGCGCGAGAAGGCAAGCAGACACTTTTATAGGATTTGTGCCTTTGTTGATGTGCCAGAGGCCAAGGTGGCAGGCCTACTGGGACAGAGTAAGGCACAGTTTCAAGTTGCGTTTCGATGCTGTGGATGTCTGGCGAAGCAACTGGTGAAGACTCACTCGGAGCCCGAAGATTGTTGAGGGCTGTTAGGAAATGTTGTGAGTCGTTCAATTCACTGTTCCCATTCGGGAGACTGAGATGGTGACAGCTGATGAGGTGGAAGTGCCTCCTCATCTGAGAGAGAACCAACGTAGATGAAGTCTCCAGACTCCAATGGTTGTGGAGCCAGGGAAACAGTCTTGAAGGGCTTCAACTTCGAAGACTTAGCTTTTCTTCAGTGGTGAAGGCTCAGGTGCTGAAGAAACATAGGTGGACAGTGTGACAAACCCAGACCTACTGGGATATGTCACACAGTTACACTAAGCTGCCACCAACCATTCCCTTTAAGAAGTCACACAGACCAGGGATGGATTTTTAAACAATAAAAGAATAAGGTTTATTTTAAATACACACAGGGAAAAATAAACAATCAGGTGAATAGGATAAAGTAACGTGGCTTAGTTTCACTCATACAAGCATACAGTTTGGTTCACACAGAACCCTTAACTTGAAGCACAGACCCTGAACCTATCAGTTCTGGCTAACCAACAGACACCTGAACCTATCAGGTTGGTACTCTGACACACAGAAGTACCCTGTCTGACACACAGACTCCCACAACAGCTTCTTCTTCCCAGCTGCTGCTTCGTCACACCCCAGTGTCTCACAGTGTGTCTCTCAGTGTGTGTTCCACTCACCACACAGGCATCACATATTTATACAGTACAGCCCCTCCTCCTGATGTCCCGCCTTCCACTCCCCATAGGATGGAACTTTCCCTCCAAACCCATGACAGACAGGTAACATCAGTGCTGTATGTAACACCTCCCCTCTTTATAAGTTGTTTTGTAGGGGGAAAGCTAACGTGCTTTTCACCAAAAAACAACCTGTATAAAATACACAACAACAGTTATACATACCATATTATACTTACTTATACTTACATTCTAAGTTAATCCATAGCGAATAGGCATTTAAACATTTACCATATACAATACATCCATTTACCTTTATTCATACAAACCAATTCAAAAACAGGTACATTTTACTTTTTGTCATCAAAATATACACATAGTCCATGTTTCTTTCGCCGTCTTCATTCTTCAGGTCTTCTTGATAAGGCGTCAGCAACACAGTTCACTGACCCTCTGACCACCTTCACTTCAAAGTCATAGTCCTGTAGGTTTAAAGCCCACCTCATAAGTTTGCTATTGTGGGTTTTCATTGTCTTTAACCATTGCAATGGTGAATGGTCAGTACACAGAATAAAATGTCTTCCCCAGATGTAAGGCTTGGCCTTCTGGATTGCGTAGACTATGGCCAAACACTCCTTCTCCACGGTTGCCAAATGTCTCTCACCTTTTTGAAGTTTCCTACTCAGGTAGGACACTGGATGCTGGTCACCATTCTCATCCTCCTGGCACAGAACTGCTCCTACCCCGCTGTTAGACGCATCGGTGTAGATGATGAACTCCCGGTCGAAGTCTGGAGCACGCAGGACAGGATAGTTGATTAACGCCTCCTTCAACCTCTGGAACGCCGCCTCACAGTCGCTGGTCCACGGGATGCGGTCATCAGCCTTCTTCCTCGTTAGATCGGTCAGCGGAGCCGCAATCTCGCTAAACCTCGGGATGAACTTTCTGTAGTAGCCCACCAACCCAAGAAATGATTTGACTTTTTTCTTGGTGTTGGGTCTAGGCCAATCACGAACAGCTTCTATTTTGGCCTCCAGGGGTTTTATCACTCCTCCCCCTACCATGTGACCCAAGTATTTTATTTCTGGGCTACCCAGCTGACACTTGCTGGCCTTTACTGTTAGCCCTGCTGCACTTAACCTCTGCAGCACTAACTCCAGGTGTAATAGGTGATCTTCCCAGGTATTACTGAAGATCCCTATGTCGTCAATGTAGGCCACTGTAAAGTCACTGAGCCCTGCCAAGGTCTGGTCCATCAGCCTTTGGAATGTGGCTGGTGCATTTCTGAGACCAAAGCTCAGGACTCGAAACTCATAGAGACCAAAAGGGCTGCAAAAGGCAGTCTTTTCTTGATCCCTGGGATCAATTCTTAATTGCCAATATCCCTTTACCAGGTCCAATGATGAGATGAACCGACAACCCCCTATGGTTTCAATCAGGTTGTCTAGCCTGGGCATTGGGTAGGCATCAGGAGTGGTTACACGGTTTAATTTCCTGTAATCGACACAAAACCTAATGCTCCCATCAGGCTTGTCCACAAGGACTATCGGAGAGGACCAAGGACTAGAAGAGGGGACGATTATGTTCTCCCTAAGCATCTCGTCCAGCTCCTTCCGCACCTTGTCCCTATAGGGTCCCGTTACTCGGTATGGGGATACTGCCTGCGGGGGTGCATCCCCTGTGTGGATCCGATGCATCACTCCCTTTACTATCCCCGGCTTGTTGGAAAACACCTGTTGATATTTACTAAGCAGCATTTTTAGTTCTTGCTGCTGGTCTTTGGTGAGTGCAGGACTGATCTTTACCTCCTCTGGGTTGTATTTTACTTCCCCTCTACCCTCCCAGAAGGGTAATTCCGCTTCCTCACTCTCAGCTGCTTTTATCGCGAATAAAACCCTCTGTTCCCCTCTGTAGTAGGGTTTCAGGGCATTCACATGAACCACCCTCCTTGCTTGGTTCTCCTCCTGCTCTATTAGGTAGTTCAGGTCTGACATCTTGGAAATGACCCTATATGGTCCTGCCCATTTGAGCTGCAGTTTATTCTCTCTGCAGGGCCTAAGCCAAAGCACTTCCTCCCCTGGGTCAAAGTGCCTCTCTCTAGCTTTGTGGTCATACCATGTTTTCTGCCTGACCTTCTGAGCTTGCAGGTTTTCTGCTGCCAGCTCTAGATTTCTCCTTAGGTCATTCATCAAGGTGTCTATGTAAGTCACAACGTCTTGTGGGTCATCCTGGGTGATCTGCTCCCAATTTTGTTTGATCAAATCAAGGGGCCCTTTCACCCCTAAGTGTGCAGCAAACATGTCAGAGTGACCCCTTTGTAAGATCATGGGGCGATACTTTTCAGGTACCACCAGCTGACTTCTGATCCCATCTCCCCCTTTTGAGATATTCCTCAGGGTTTCTCTATATAAAATCCCCTTTTCCTCCAGAAATCTCACTGGGGTTTTAGGTGTTAGCTGGGCGTCAGTCACCTGTTCAAAACACTTTTGGAGAGTGGCGTCTGCCTTTTGCTCCTGTCCAAATCTGCTGTCTGTGGTTAAGGTTTCCACCACAGCTTCTGAACTCCCCTCTGCTTCCGTCTCTGGCTCATCATTACCCCCCTGAACTGTCCCTGTGGTGGCTTGTGAGCGTGTAATCACTAGCACCCTTTTCACATGTTCAGCCAGGTCATTTCCCACGAGCACGGCTGCTGGCAGAGTCGATGAAATCGCTAGCCGCCAATCTCCCCTCCAGCCTTGAAAGTTGACAGGTACCTCTGCTACTGGCAGAGAGATTACCTGCCCCTCAATCCCTGCCACCTTCATGCTCTCATTTGGGATTATATACTCCCTAGGAATGATATCTGGATGGCATAGGGTTACCTGGGAACAAGTGTCCCGCAGCCCCCTATACTGACGGTCAAGTATTCCTACGTCCACCCCGGCTGTCTCAAACAACTGAGAATCTGTTTTTATCAGCAAGCAGCGCTTTACCTCCACAAGAGGACCATTTTCCTCAGCCTGATCAGCAGAGGTAGCTGTTCCAGACTGAGTAGTCATGGCAACAGGCTCCCTCAGTGACACTGAGCCTTGCTCTTTCTGGACACAGAACACAGCTTTTGGCTTGGTCCCACTAGAATTCTGAGGCACCATTCCTTTTAGCTGCTTTAATTTCTCACACTCTGAGATTAGATGACCCTTTCCCTGACAGAAATAACATTTTCTGGTGTATTTTGATTCTCTCTCATCTTGTTTTGGTTTTCCCTCCAAAATCTGAGGTCTTGGTTTCATGTCTGAGGGCTTCCCTTCACCATGGGCCCCTCCCCCTTGCTGGCTTTTCCCTGGTCCCTGAGAGTACTTGCTGCAGGTTTCTTTGGGTTTACCTACAGATTTCCCCTCACCCAAGGGCTTTCTTATTTGGGAAATAAAATCTGCGACCTCCGCGGCTTCTGCCACAGATTTCGGTTTCCTTTCCCTCACCTGGAATTTCAATTCCCCATGCAGGACTGAATAGAACTGTTCCAGTGCTATCAAATCTTTAAGCTGCTCATAGGTCTCTGTTCCCTCCTGCGATAGCCATTTCTCAAGCAGCCTCACCAATTGGGCCCCCACTTGGGTAAAAGTCTGTTCTGGTTTTTTTGTGAGGGACCTGAATCTTTGTCTCAGCTGCTCTGCATTTATCCCATGTCTGGCAAACACCAGTTTTTTAAACTCTGCAAAATCTTTCATCAGTTCCTCAGGCATCTCGGCATAAACCTCAGCCAGGCTACCACTGATTAAAGATCGCATGATGGTCATCTTCTCAGTTTCCCTCACTGAGAAGTCCACAAACGCTCTTTCCACTAAGGAAAAGAACACCTCAGGACAATCTCCCTTGTGGTACACAGGGAATTTCTTCAGGTCAGCTTTAGACAGTTGGCCTCCCTCAGAATCCCTATTGTTATTATTGTTCTGGTTCATCAGTTCCAGTTTTCTTAATTCAAACGCCATTTTTTCTTTCTCCAGAGCAATTTTCTCTCTCTCCCTCTCCATTTCCATTCTCTCTCTCTCCAATCTTTCCTCCCTCTCCATTCTCTCTCTCTCTCTCTCTAATTCAAACGCCATTTTCTCTCTCTCTAATCTTTCCTCCATTTCCCTCACCCTCAGTTCATGCTGTTGGGCTAGGAGTATTTTTCTGAGTTCTGGGTTCTGCTCTCCTGTGCTGTCACCCTGCACTGAGCCAAATTCATCCTCAGAACCTTGGTCAATCTGGGGGTCTTTCACTTCACTCATTTCGGCCATCTGGCTTCGAGTCAAGGGCATAATCCCCCCTCAGAACAGGCTGCTTTAAAAAGTCAAGCCTCAAAATAAAACGACCACTTTTTTCCTTCTTGCCTCAGAACCAGCTCTCCCTAGAGATTGCTGCTGTTCTTCAGCACTAACTTGCAACAGTATCGAGTCAGAGCCTACCCCCCTCTGCTGGGCCTCTCAGCTGGCAAGCTAGATCACTGTTACTACGCAGTTTTGCCTCAGCTTTTTCCCGCCAAAACTAGGCTGCCTCAGAGCACCTTAATCTAAGTCTCCCCAGTTGGCACGTTCTTCTACTAGCGCACCTCCCCGTGAGGTACACCTAGAAGATTACCTACGCGCCTCAGACTGTCCCTGACTAGACCCCCCTTGCTCTGGGCACACTTGCCAAGGCTTTGCTGGACCGCTGGACAACTGGACCAGTCGTATCCCACACGCTGGACACCAATCAATGTGACAAACCCAGACCTACTGGGATATGTCACACAGTTACACTAAGCTGCCACCAACCATTCCCTTTAAGAAGTCACACAGACCAGGGATGGATTTTTAAACAATAAAAGAATAAGGTTTATTTTAAATACACACAGGGAAAAATAAACAATCAGGTGAATAGGATAAAGTAACGTGGCTTAGTTTCACTCATACAAGCATACAGTTTGGTTCACACAGAACCCTTAACTTGAAGCACAGACCCTGAACCTATCAGTTCTGGCTAACCAACAGACACCTGAACCTATCAGGTTGGTACTCTGACACACAGAAGTACCCTGTCTGACACACAGACTCCCACAACAGCTTCTTCTTCCCAGCTGCTGCTTCGTCACACCCCAGTGTCTCACAGTGTGTCTCTCAGTGTGTGTTCCACTCACCACACAGGCATCACATATTTATACAGTACAGCCCCTCCTCCTGATGTCCCGCCTTCCACTCCCCATAGGATGGAACTTTCCCTCCAAACCCATGACAGACAGGTAACATCAGTGCTGTATGTAACAGACAGTTTTCATTTTGTGGCCGTTTTCGATGATGAAGGTTTCAACGTCAATTGTTTGGCTTTGTGAACCCACGTGGCAGTTGATGTCGGGAGTACAGCAGGCTGTCCGTGATCAGAGCAAGATGCAGTAGCCGAAGGATGTTGTTTTGTCACTTTGGAAACGGCTTTTTCCATGGCTTTAGTGTGGTACATAGATTTGCAAGAAGATTGGGCCATGGGCTTCGCAGGCTGGAGAGATTGCTCCCAAAGCCGAAGCTTGAGCCTAGAAAGGCGACTACAGAGAACTCCATGCTTAAAGTCCATGCGACTACAGAGAACTCCATGCTTGAGTCCCCAGATATTCTTGTCTTAAAATTCCCCCAAATCCTGGCCAGCATAGCTAGTGATGAAGACTTCTGGGAACTTTAGTCTAAGAACATCTAGGGACCCAAGGTTGGGAACCATTGCTCTATGCATGAGGCTAAATAGTCTTTATAGTTGAGCCTAAAGTATTACTCATTTGCACAAAAGCAAAAATGCAACTCAAAACATGGTATGCCTGCCATTGTCTATGGAAATTTCAGTTTAACTATGTTCTTCAGCACAATTAGCAAAAGTTTTGCATTATGTCTGAAACCAGACACTGGTTCTGTTAATGAAGCGTAAAATAGCATTTTCTTCTCTTTTTTTGCAGCCACATTGTACTGTTGGCACATAGCCGGCTTTTGATATATAAGAATTCCAAGATGCTTCTCACTCATAGAATTACTGAGCCAAATATTGCCCATCTTCTAATTATGCATTTGTTTTTTTTTCCCTTAGGAGTAGAAATTTGCCCTTATTTCTGTTAAATTTCATTCTGTTGTTTTCAGTTTAGTGCTCAAATCTATCAAGATATTTTTGAATTTTGTTCCTGTCTTCCAAGGTTATTCCACCTGATTTTGTGTCATCCACAAATGTGATAAGCATTCCCTACACCCACTTATCCAAGCCATTAATAAACATCTTGCAACTCTGCCATGGAAGTCCAATAGAAGAACATATTCTGGTGCAAAAGTAAGTCCCATCCAACCACTGCTCAATCATGACTTCAGCAAGTCATTATATCCATCCATCTTAAAGGTTACTCTCCAAGCTCTGCAGGTGCACACTCACTTCAGAAGGAAGTGCACAGCTGGCCAGAGCTGCTAGATCAAGAATGGAACTGACATTCCTCTGCATCAACACGGGTTGGGGCAAGGCTTGTGAGTATGTGCACACAATCTTTGGAGAAACCTTGCGTGCCATTTACCCATCTTACTGAGGAATCTCAAGGTTCAAACACAGTCTGAAAGCAACCAGAGCAGACTAGCAACAAACAGCATCAGATCCCTCAAAGAAATGAAGAGGACCGACTTTTTTCTCTCTCTTCAGACAATTTCCTCACATTGCAGATGCTAAAAATGTCCCGATGAGCACATACTTTATTTTCCTTAGCAACAGTACAGTGCAAAAGCTGCTTTTTCTCCTTTCTTTTTTCTTTAGAGATAATTTCAATGGCAATAAAAAGATCCAGTGGATGCAATCAAAATCACAGTAAGCAAACCATACTTTATTGAATTGCCCCCGACTGGCAGGACAAAAGAAGAAGGGGGATGTCAGCCCAGCATACTTTAGAGGAAACTATGAAAATGCACAATAGTGAGGGATTGGCGCAGGGGTGCGGATGGATGGAGGTTGTCTTCTACCCAACCGTAACCACTTTAAATGTTGGCGAAGAATATTAATCTCTGGCACTCTCTACCCTACTGGAGTTTCATCAACACATTTATCTGCCTACGCACTCTAAAGGTCAAGTGCAGTCAAAATCTGTTACATGTATAGTTCTGGTGCAGGGAAAATGTATTCTTTTCACAACTCATTCCTCCAGCAATTCATTTAAGAAGGCTGCATTGCATTTTTTTCCCATTAGGTGCTAGAGAAATGTTTTCTTTCTACTGGCACACAGCCCAATTCAACAGGGAGAAAAAAATCTCCCATCTCGCTCAGTTTTCTGGCAGTACAGAAATGGGATGCATTATTTACTTTAACTCTTCAGTTACATTCCAGATATTTACTTTGGTCCTTTCTTTTTCCACTTTTTAAAGTTTTAATTATTTAAAAAAAAAAACCCACAATGAAGGGTCTCTTTCTAGCTTTGTCATGCAGTTGGTTACTGCGTTCTTCATAACATATTGAATATAACTGCAAATTCCCAAAATTACTACCCTGGACTGTATGTTTTTCCAAGATCTCCAGTGTTGGCCTTTAGGCATCACATATTGGCCTGGTTTGGATAATACAAGGGGGTGCTGATAAGTATTGAGCCTTTCCCAGAAAAAACTGAGCTAGGAAGCTGTCATTGCCACACTATTCTACATATTCCCTCAGGAAGGTAATGAACTTGTGACATCTGTCCTGCAGCTTCTTAAGTCCCTGCAAATAAAATTCTTCCGAATGCTGGTGTAACCACTCATTTGCAGCATTAGTTGCCTTCAGAACACTCCCAAATCATTGTCCCTTTAGGTATCTTTTGAGTTATTAATCCGTATGAGCTATTTTTTCATCCCATCACTGTTAAATTTACCCATGTCTCTATAGTGAAAGATCTTGCCAAAAGCATTTTGTAAGTCCAAGTAAATAATGTCTGTCAGATCACCCTTGGCCACATGTTCACTCACACTCTCAGTAACTTCTAAAAAGGTTAACTATACAGGATGCATCTCTGCAAAAGTTATATTGATTCAATTTCAGCAAAGCTTATCCTTCCATGTGTTTCATAACTTAATTTTAAATAAAGTTTTCCACCAATATACAGTGGTGCCTCGCTTAACAATTACCTCGTTAAACGACAAATCCGCTTGATGATGAGGTTTTTGTTGAATTTTCCAAATTTGCTGGCTTATTAGAAAAGTGCTATCATATCTCCCCTCAGTCTTCTTTTCTCAAGGCTAGCCGCTGTTTTTAGGATGGAATTTTCGCAAGACACGCACCGAAAAATGGCCACCCTAAGGAGGATCTTCGCTGGACAATTAGGTATTTAGCCCATTGGAATGCACTGAGCAGTTTTCAATGGGTTTCAATGAGTGTTTTCCCTGCTTGACGACAATTTGATTCTACAGCAATTTCGATGGAACGGATTAACGTCATCAAGCGAGGCACCACTGTACCCAGAATAGCACTAACCATACTGGCCTGTAAAAAAAATCTTCTGTAAAAAATAGTAACTATCACAGAACTGCAGAGGTTAAAGGGACCTATGGATCATCAAGTCAAGCCCCTGTCAATGAGGCACAACACTTTTACATAACACTTTCTACTCTTAAGTCCTCTTCTATTACAGAGGCTGATCTTAGTGATGTGTCACATTCATCTTAAGGAGAAAAACAATTTCACATCTGAGTTATTTAAGAACCGTTGGATGGATACTATTTGGAGCCAGTGGTATTGCTGTTTGCAATTTGTCTATACCACTATTTTCCCTCTCACCTCTTCAGAAATCCTTCCTGAAGATCTCAGTTCAAGCACTGAGTATCTTCAACACCTTCTGTAGTGAGAACAGGTTTTAGAAATAATAATTCAGTTTCTCTACAATTTTTCTACCATTTTTCACTATACAGTAAATGCAATTCCTTTCTTCTTCCCTTTGCAGTGTGCCTCAATATGCCAGAACGTATAAGATAGTTTACTATTTGATGCAAACCTGGAAACTTTGATTACCATGTTCACAGCAAGCCATGTGTTGGTATCCTGGCTCGTTCCCAAGTTGGCCTTATGTAAGAGTTTGCAAAAACAAGAAATCCTATATAAATGCCTCAGCATCCTCAAACACGATACACACATTCACATGATTTCTTTCTCTCTCTCGCTCGCTCTCTCATGTTTGCCCATGCGCGTGCGCGCACACACACACACACACACACACACACACACACACACACACACACACACACACACACACAGAGGGGGGGGAAGCCTGGGCTGCAGCCACAGTTGCGTTTTTCATAGTTTCCACAATATTACTAAATCACCAGGCCTGTGTATGATAGTTATCTGGTTGAGCATAGGATTTTGTAGGCAGGCCTGCAGTATTAATATCATAAAATCTTTTAACCATGTATTTAAGTAGTTTCTCTCCTGTTGACACTGGCAGACATGTTTGTGGGCTAGAAAAAGTAAGTGGAACAGTGTGAATTGTTACATAATAGCTGAGTTGTTACCAGCATAAGCTGAAACAACCAAAGAAAACACTGTCTTGTGTGCACACACGCACACACATACCATCATTATACCTTCTCAAATGGCCAGCATTCTACATATTCTTAGAGACACAGTGATTAAACTGCAGTACTGCAGCCAAAACTCTGCTCATGACCCCGGTTCAATCACTGGTAGCTCACTCAAGGTTCACTCAGCCTTCCATTCTTCCATAAAATTCCCAGCTTGTTGGGGACAGGGCAATGTATAGCCTACATAATTAAATTGTAAACCACCCAGAGGGTGCTTTAAGCGCCATGGGGTGGTATATAAGGAGCATGCTCTGGCACAGATGGCATTGCTCGCAATTCCCAAAACACTGCTGAAGGACAGTTGCACAAAGACAGAATTTTCTTTTGTTAGGCGCTATTTGAAGCCAAGACTCACCAAGATGGGAGGCAACATTGCTCTCTACTTTCCAAACTAGGCAACATGCTCTGCTTTATCCTCCTAAGACCTGATTCAGCCCAGTTGCTATAGGATCATCTCAAGAACCCCTCTAAGAACAGGGATGGACTAGCCATTGACCTCAGTGCATTAGCCGTTCTTATGGAGGAGGTGGCAGAGCATTTACTTTTTAATGTCTTAAACCTGTCCTGGCGATTTAATTATGTATTTATAAGCATTATATCTCAGCTACATTTTACTTCATTATACTGACTGCCTCATCACACACCACACAGGTCACCTTATTCAAATGCCCTAGCTTGTGCCAGCCCAGCCTGGGGAGGTGCAGGGAGGGAATGCACGACACCTGTGGTGCCACATTTACGAACCAGCACGAACCTCCAAACTCAGGTCCATGCACATCTCTACGGACAAGCAGTTGGCACCTATTTACAAGCAGAGTTACAAGTAGCAGTTTATGAATTTACTTATTTATTTACCCTGAATATAATATACACCTTGAACATAATACGCCAGATATAGTGGTCTATTTTATTACTATATATAGTAGTAATAGAATGAAGAAATGTATACATTATATAATACCAGTCGATGTTTTTAAATAATAATAATAATAATAATAATAATAATAATAATAATAATAATAATAATAATAATAATAATAATAATAATAATAATAATAATAATAATAATAATAATAATAATAATAATAATAATATCTTTTAGCCTTTTGTTTCTGATCATGGGGGCGTTCTTGGCAAAGATACTGGAGTGGCATTGCCAGTTCCTACTCCAGGTGGACATGGAACAACTGATTGGTTCAAAATTGGGAAAGGAGTACGACAAGGCTGTATATTGTCCCCCAGCTTATTTAACTTGTATGCAGAATACATCATGCGGAAGGCTGAACTGGATGAATCCCAAGCCGGAATTAAGTTTGCCGGAAGAAATATCAACAACCTCAGATATGCAGATGAAACCACTCTGATGGCAGAAAGTGAGGAGGAATTAAAGAACCTTGTAATGAGGGTGAAAGAGGAGAGTGCAAAAAATGGTCTGAAGCTCAACATCAAAAAAACTAAGATCATGGCCACTGGTCCCATCACCTCCTGGGAAATAGAAGGGGAAGACATGGAGGCAGTGACAGATTTTATTTTCCTGGGCTCCATGATCACTGCAGATGGAGACAGCACCCACAAAATTAAAAGACGCCTGCTTCTTGGGAGGAAAGCGATGAACAATCTTGACAGCATCTTAAAAAGCAGAGACATCGCCTTGCCAACAAAAGTCCGAATAGTCAGAGCTATGGTTTTTCCTGTCGTGATGTATGGAAGTGAGAGCTGGACCATAAAGAAAGCAGACCGCCGAAGAATTGATGCCTTTGAATTGTGGTGCTGGAGGAGGCTCTTGAGAATCCCCTGGACTGCAAGGAGAACAAACCTATCAGTTCTAAAGGAAATCAACCCTGAGTGCTCAGTGGAAGGACAGATCCTGAAGCTGAGGCTCCAGTACTTTGGTCATCTCATGAGAAGAAAAGACTCCTTGGAAAAAACCTTGATGTTAGGAAAGTGTGACGGCAAGAGGAGAAGGGGACGACCGAGGATGAGATGGCTGGACAGTGTCTGCGAAGTAACCAACATGAATTTGACACAACTCCGGGAGGCAGTGGAAGATAGGAGGGCCTGGCGTGCTCTGGTCCATGGGGTCACGAAGAGTCGGACACGACTAAACGAACGAACGAATAATAATTTTTTTGTTGTTGTTGTAAAGTCTGACTTATGATGACTTTCTTCAGGTTTTTCCAGGCAGAGAGTATTCAGAAGTGATTTGCCACTCCCTTCTTCTGTAGGCATCCTGGGACCTACAGCTTGCCTAAGATCTCACAGGTTGGCTCTTCTATGATGCACAGTGAGAAATCAAACTCCTAACCTCTTACTCTGCATCCAGATACCTAATCCACTGAGTTATCCAGCAAGAAGCAATTTATCAGCAATAGATTGTAGAATTCAATCAATCTGCAATCAATAAGCAATTTTTTTTGTTTCAGTCTAAATCAACCTAACTCTTTCACCCTTCTGTAGGGTGGCTGATGGTCGGGTTCCAAAAGATCTTCTATATGGAGAATTAGTGAAGGGAAAGCACCCCAGAGGGAGGTCACAGCTGCAATACAAGGATATCTGCAAGCGGGATCTGAAGGCCTTAGGAATGGACCCAAACAGATGAGAAACGTGGACATCTGGAGGCAAGTGGTGAAGCATGGCCTCTCCCATTTTGAAGAGACCCTTGTCCAGCAAACCGAGGCAAAGAGGCAGTCCCGAAAACAGCAAAACCAGGGAGCTGGGCGAGGGACAGACTGGATTTGTCTTCAGTGTGGAAGGAATGGTCACTCTCGAATTGGCCTTCTCAGCCACACTAGACGCTGTTCCAAGTTCTCCATACAGAGCATATTACCACAGTCTCTCGAGACTGAAGGATGCCTACTACTACTATGTAACCTATAGTGCTAGGTGGGCTATAGTGTGCTACAACATTTTCTCAACATTGAGAGCAGCCAAGGCACAGGGCTTAGCAAAAAGGGAGCCCTTTGACGCCTGCTTTTTCTAATTTGGGGTTAGAAAAGGGGGGTCATCTTATACGTTGGATCGTCTTATAAACTGAAAAATATGGTAGATTGAAACGTTTTGCTACTCATCCAAGTAGCTTCTTCAATTTGAGAACTGGGTAGAGAAGGACTGCAGAAGTGGGATTATCCCTCACCGTCAGTCTTTTGTCTTTCTTACAAGCCTACAGTAGAGTCTCAACCTATGGACTTAATCCGTATGGGAACTGTGTCCGTAGGTCGAAAAGTCTGTAGGTTGAAAATGCATTCCCCGTAGGAATTCACTGAAAACCCATTAATCTGTTCCAGCCTTTTCTCCTCCACTGGGCAGCTTCTCCGTTGCTGAAATCACCATTGGGGCAGCCCTTTGGGAGAAGCCAGGTGGCGGGGAAGAAAGGGAGGAGCCGAACTGGTCTTTCTCCCCCACCGCGAGGCTTCTCCGCTGCTGAAACCACCATCGGGCACAGTGCTTTAGGAGAAGCCTCGCGGTGGGGGAGAAAGGCCAGATCGGCTCCTGCCTTTCTTCCCCACCGTCCGGCTCCCTCCCTTTTCCAAACCGTTGGGGTGAAAGAGCTAAAGAAGCAGCCGCTTCGCCACTAACGGTTTGACTTTCCTGCCCTTTTCCCCTGCCTTTTTCGTCTGTCCGTCAAAGCTCCGGCCGTAAGTCAATCCAAAATTTTGTGGCTGGAGCTGTATGTATGTCAAGAAGTCCGTAAGTGGGGCCATTCGTAGGTCGAGACTCCACTGTATTCAGACTAGGGGGAAGTGAAACCAACATGGAGGATATATCAGGGATCTCCTCCCAACTCTCCTCAGACTGAAGAAGCTGCTTGGATGAGTAGCGAAATGTTTCAACCTAATAAGAAAGAAGCCCAGTTGTCATGACTCAACTTCCAGATCCCCTACAATTGTTTTTCTCTTGCAAAAACTTCTGGGGGTAGCTGTGTTTGTCTGTTGCAGCAAAAAAACAAACAAGAAATCTAGAGAGCCTGATGGCACCTTAAAGACTGACAAGCAGCTTATTTCATCAAATGCCTATGGAAAAACAAGTCACTGTCCATGATAGCTTAGGCCATCTACTAGCCTTTAAGGTGCAACAAGACTAGCTTTAGGCCTTTTTTTCCTTGTTCCCCCTGGATCTATTTCAGCTGTGATCCACCGCATTTTTGGCTTACAAACTCCTCGCACCGCTGCCTATACTAGGGTTGATGTGGGTTGCAGTCCAACGTGATCTGGAGAAACACAGTGGACCACTACCCTGTATTTAAGTCTCTTCATCAAACTTGTTCTTTGTAAAATGTTGCATGTGGGGTGGGTTTTCAACCCGAATCCTATTCATATTTGTGTAACTTGCCACAGCTAATTGTAGCTAACTGACAAGGTGCCAGGGTGTGTCTCTATCATGCGCCAGGTCATGTGCCTGATTGTACAACTAAAATGTGTTCCATCCTCCTATCAGTTAGCCACAATTAGGTGTTAAAGTTTACATAAGCATTACACAAACACCAACAGGATTCCAACTAAAAAGTAAGGCTGCTTATTTTTGTAATCAATGAAGAGCAAAGAAATGTGATGTACCAACAAATAAAAGTGTGTCAGACAGTCCAATTCTGGACATATCTGCTGCAAAATAAGACTTTTCTGCCAACTAAGTGAATATAAACGCTGTGGTATTCATTCTTTTATATATTACTAACAGTTCGCAGCTTTGTCCTGTCTACATCTAATCTGCATAATGAATTGATAAATGGCTTTTGAGAAGAGTTCAGCTTAAATAGGAAGTCAGAAGGAGGAGTAAAAGGGCGGTCTGGTTGCCTTGAATCCAGAATTCATTTCAAATTAGTGGCTAATATTCTAAAATGTACTAGGGTGTTTTATGGTTCCGCTATAAAATGCATGGCCGAAAGTGTAATATTGGAAAACCAGCTGTTCTGACTATTTTAATATCACCACAGCAAAGTAAAAATTTAAATTGAACACAGACTTGGCATTTTCACAGCAATATGACTACTTGTGGACCAAATACCTAAGAGAAAGAGGGGGGGAATCACTTCCTATACAAAATGCTATGTTCCAACAGCCACTCTCAACACCCACCAGCCCCAGCCTGGGCAGCAGTTAAGTCAGAAAGGAAACACGCCATTGAAGGCGATTCTGAGATCCAGTTAAACAGAAATTCAGGACAGAATTCTCTATTAGCTTCCACTGCTCAAGGAAAATTACACTGATCCCATGGTTCCACAATGGATGTATGAGATTCAGGTGAAGAAAATGGAACATTATCTCCCTGTTTGACTTATATGCTATGTAGAGAACAGGATATGCTGACTCAAGAGTACAGTGGGGTCTTGACTTAAGAACGGCTTGAGTTAAGAACATTTTGACTTAAGAACCACTCTCATAGGAAAATATTGACTTGACTTAAGTACTTAGATTTGAGTTAAGAACTGAAAAAAAACCACATGGGAGGCAGGGAAAGTGCAAAATTTGAACTTTCAGTTAACTGTTGGCCAGTGAAAAGGGTTGCCTGTCTGCTTCCTCACTCCTCCCAGCGTTTAGAGAGTGGATTGGGAGACAGTCTTCAGACTGCCTGGTACTGTACTGCCTGGACTGTATTTTCCCTGCCTTCCCTGAACCTTTCTTGACCTAAGAAAAAAATATCCCCCTCCAGTGTTCGAAGGCAGAATAGCAGCTTCCCATTAGTTTCTATGGACGGAAAAGAGCAGATACGGATCAAATGGTTTTCAATGCATTGCTATGGGAAATGCAGATTTGACTTGAGAACTTTTTGAATTGAGAACCGCTTTCCAATACGGATTAAGTTCTCAAGTCAAGACCCCACTGTACAATGTTCACTCCTTGATCCTGAAGAGCAGAGTTTCAAAGCATTACTTTTTTCAGGCTACAGCTCCGAAAATCCCCTGACTAGCATGCCATTTGTGGTCCAAAAAGATAGCATGTCTAAGTTCTGTTGAGGAGCAAATCCCTGTTCACATAAAGTCCCTCTTTCCATTCTGAGGCCCTTCGAAGTGCTGGCTCACAGCTGTAGGCCCATATCCAAAAATCTGAACAGAAATCCCATGCTCATAATATTACCACTGAGCTTCGGTTTCGCATTAGCAGAGCACCTCATGCTCTCCAAGGCTTTCCAAAATGTAATGTACAATTTATTTTGGCCTTAACTCATGTACTTGTACCATGAAATAATTATTACAAATAAACCATGCACCATGATACTACTGTTAAGATTGGTATTATAAAGGTTGAACTTCTCCATAAAAAGTATTTGTAAGTTTAAACCATGTAGTTTTAGATAGCAAAGTAGAAGCAGTGGGAATCCCTAGATACAGTATATCACAGAAGTGAGTCACCTCTCACATTTCATAAATATTTTAGTACAGTGGTGCCTTGCAAGACGAGCACCCCGTTTAATGACGAAATTGCATCACGACGAACTTTTTGCGATCGCAAAAGTGATCGCTTTATGATGCTTTAAATGGGTTTTTTTCGCTTTGCGATGATCGGTTCCCTGCTTCGGGAACCGATTCTCGCAAAATGACGATTTTCGGCCAGCTGATCGGCGGTTTCAAAATGGCCACCTGGTAAGAAAAATGGCTCCCCGCTCTTTTCTGGAATGAAAATGCCCGCGCTATGGAGGATCTTTGCTGGATGGTGAGTTTCAAGCCCATAGGAACGCATTAATCAGGTTTTAATGCGTTTCTATGGGCTTTTTAATTTCGCATTACGTTTTCATTCTACCACGATTTTGCTGGGACAAATTAACATCGCAATGCGAGGCACCACTGTATATCTTTTCATATGACAACACTGAAGAAATGACTCTTGGCTACAATGTAAAGCAGTGAGTATGTACAACAGTGTAAATGTGTCGTCCCGTCAAAATAACGCAACACACAACCATTAATGTCTAAATAGCTGGCAACAATAGTAAGTACACCCCTAAGTGACAATGTCCAAATTGAGCACAAAGTGTCAATACAGTGGTGCCTCGCTTAACGACGATAATCCGTTCCAGGAAAATCGCCGTTAAGCAAAAACATTGTAAAACGAAATTAAAAACCGCATTGAAACCCATTTAATGCGTTCCAATGGGGTAAAAACTCATCGTCCAGAGAAGATCCTCCATACGGCAGCCATTTTCACTGCCTGTATAGCGAGGAATCCGTTCCTAAACACAGCGGGGAGCCATTTTAAGCACCCAGCGGCCATTTTGAAACCGCTGATCAGCTGTTAAAAAACACATCATTTTGCAAAGAATTGGTTTCTGAAGCAGGGAACCGATCATCGCAAAGCGAAAAAGCCCTATTTAGACCATCGCTTTGCAATCGTAATTGCGATCGCAAAAAGATCGTCATACAGCGATTTCATCATAATGCGGGGCAATTGTTAAGCGAGGCACCACTGTATTTGGGGTGCCTTAACCCTCTTGGGCATAGAGTTCCCCAGAGCTTCACAGGTTGCCACTGGAGTCCTCTTCCACTTCTCCATGACAACATCACATAGCTGGTGGATGTTAGAAACCTTGCGAAACTCCACCTTCCATTTCACGATGCCCCACATATGCTCAATATTTATTTATAACAAGGACATTTTGCCCCTAACGGCTTCCCTCAATAGGTCATCAAGCAAGGCGACCAGTGCTGTTTCCATATCGTGACATGGCCTGAAGCCTGACTGAAATGGATCCAGGGCACTGGTTTCATCCAAGAGAGCCTGAAGTCTCCAGAAGTCTCCACCCATTATTCAATTACTGTACTGCTTGTGTACTGTACTCTTTGATTTTTTTTAAGTTTTCGTGTGTGTATACGCTGTTTTTTTTTTTTAATAACCTGGAATGAGCAATCAGATGTCTTCTAGGTGCTACTGGTTGCTTCATCTCCGTATTTTTTTTAAAATGTCTAATTTCTTATTTTATTTTTTGCACACATGCACACAAAAAGAAGACAGTTGGGTGTATCAGATGCTGAGTCCCGGGACTACAGCTCCGAAGAATCCTCTAGTCCAGAGGTCCCCAACTCTCAGTCCATGGCCCAGTGCCGGTCCGTGGCCTGAGCCGGGCCGGGCTGCAGAAAGAGACCTCCCGTCCCACCCACCCCCGCATGCACTCACCCCTGCACAGCTGATTTGCACATGAGCACATGCTCCAGCGTGCCTGTGCGAGCTCCATGCTGCCATTTACACATGTGCATGAGTGCACGTGCCTGCACAAGCACCGTGTTGCTGTTTGCACATACGCGTGTGCTCATTTGCGCATGCGCAGAAGTGCAAGGAGTGCTCTGCCTTCCCCAGCTGGTTTGTGGGGAGAAAAAGGTTGGGGACCCCTGCTCTAGTCAGTTTAGCTAAGAGCACTGAACTTCCCCTTGCAATGAAACAACAAGAGACTTAAGTCAACACCAACAACCTTTTCTCATGTAGACAGAAAACTGTATCCTCCAAGCAAGGTGTTCCACAAGATTGTATCTCATCCAAGCAAGATGATGGGACACTGTGGGCTAGTTTCTGAAATAATATCAAAGTATGGTTTGCTGATGTTTGTATTAAACTTGAAAGATGCTTGGGCTCTCTTTTCCTCTCCTTTCCTCTGCTTAAGTGTTAGAATGCCCTTCCAGAGATGGGATAAAAAATCCTAGGTTGTTGTTTTGTCCACACTAGACACTAGATTGACAATGTTTTCCAATCAGGATTAAGAAGTAAGATCAGAGCCTGAACAGAGATGGGCACAAACCTCAGTTCATAGGTTTGTGCCAATTCATCACAGGTACCACGTGTTCCCTTTCCCACCTCCCCAGCTATATCTCCACTCGCCAGGCAGTGCGCACTCTTCTTCGACTGTTTGACCAGTCTCTGGCAGGAGCATGGGCTTCCCTGCCCCACCTCCTTGCTGATTATCCACTCAGAAAAGGAGGCGGGGCAGGAAAGCCCATGCTCCTGCCAGGGACAGGTTGAACAGCCAAAGAGAAGGCAGAGAGGAGTATGCTTCAAGTGGTAAGTGGATCATTAGCTGGGTAGGCTGGGGAAGGGAACACACACAACTATGGCGCTGTGTGTATGAACCAGCACAAACCTGTGAACTGAGGTTCATGTCCATCTCTAATCCTGGACTATGGGCATATATAGAGCTTTTTAAAAAAATACTTTGTTCCACCACCACCCTGAAGTAATTTGTTGATGCTACTCTTCCCAACTCCCCTTTACTTGTTTAATGACTCATTCGGTGTTTATTCTTTTAATTTTTTAAAAATGTTAAGATGAATAAGAATGGCATAACACTTGATTTCCACTCAAAATGTCTCTAAAAATGTCTAAAAATTCCCTTCAAAAGTAACTAATAGGTAACTAAAAACATTATTCATTACACCAATACTCCTATTCAATACTTTACAGTGGGGTCTTGACTTGAGAACTTAATCCGTATTCAAAGGCGGTTCTCAAGTCAAAAAGTTCTCAAGTCAAATCTGCATTTCCCATAGGAATGCATTGAAAACCATTTGATCCGTATCTGCTCTTTTCCGTCCATAGAAACTAATGGGAAGCTGCTATTCCGCCTTCGACCACTAGAGGGGGATATTTTGTTTCTTTTTTTCTTAGGTCAAGAAAGGTTCAGGGAAGGCAGGGAAAATACAGTACCAGGCAGTCCGAAGACTGTCTCCCAATCCACTCTCTAAACGCTGGGAGGAGTGAGGAAACAGACAGGCACCCTTTTCACTGGCCAACAGTTAACTGAAAATTCACATTTTGCACTTTCCCTGCCTCCCACGTGTTTTTTTTTCAGTTCTTAACTCAAATCTAAGTACTTAAGTCAAGTCAATATTTTCCTATGAGAGCGGTTCTTAAGTCAAAATGTTCTTAACTCGAGCCGTTCTTAAGTCAAGACCCCACTGTACTTTCAAAACATTGTTTCATTATTTTTAAAAGTAATTGCTTACAAGTAATTACACTACTTGCAATGCATTGCTTCTAAGTTCTGGGCATGTAGAAAACACTCTTCACTGATTTCACAAAAACAAATGATTATGGTTTCTACACATCAGGAAGGGGAAGAAGGAAGTAAGGCAGATGTGGGGCAGAAAAGGAATAATGAGTCTGGAGATCCTTGAAGGCCTGTTTCTGTTGCATTAAATCATGACTTGGCATGACATCTGAACCAGGTTTGCGTAATCTCAAATTCCTGAACTATACAGACAATGGAAAAAGCAACAAGCAGCTCTCTTCTCAGGATTAGATCATATCAGCTTTAGAAATCACATTCTACACTTGCTCAAGTACATTCATTAGAAAGATTTGTTTCCCAAGAGTTGGTTGGAGGTACAAATTAGCATTTGTAAGAAAGACATGAAGTTATGAATGTCATTAAATGCTCTTTTGCTGTACTCTCTCAATAGGTTATTTAATTAATTGCTCTCTGGCTCATTACATTTTAAGATATAGATTACATATATTTTCCTCTTTCTTACTCTGTAATTAGTTGAAGCATTATCTTTTCTACTGCTTTTCCTATTCTACTTCCATGCTGAGGGAATTTACTACAACGTAATTACTACTGGAGTAGGGAACAATGAAAATGCAAGTCTTGCTGGCTTATTAGAAAGCTTTGCTTGTTTTTTTTTTTAGGATTTTGGATTCTTTAACTCTAGTGACTCAAACATTGACAACTTAATCTTGCTGCTTTTTTGCAAATAGCAAAGAAAACAAATCTTATACAAAATAAAATGGGATAATTAATCAGTGCTTACAATAATAATGATGTGCTGTGAAGTCAATTTGGCCTTATGGGTGATACTTTCCAGGATTTTCTAGATAGAGTTTTTATAAGTGGTTTACCATTCCAGTCTTTTGGGGCCACTCTGGGACTATGCAACTTGCCCAAGGCCACACAGGCTGGCTTCTCTCCCAGGAGGCAAAATACGTGTTTCAAGAGCTAGAAGAGGGAATCAAACTCCTAACCTCTGGCTCTGCAGCCAAATACCTAAACCATGAGCTATCCAGCCAATCAGTGCTTATACAATTAATCAGTTAACAAAAAAACTGGACTGCAAGCATTTCTTTTCACACTGGCACTGTTACAGCTTCCAGAATGTTTTAGAATATCTATTATCATGGAATCTGGGCCTGCGGCCTTCCAGATGTTCAAATACAGCTCTCATCATCTCCACTGGCCATGTTGCCTGATGCTGATGGGATTTATATGTATTCCATCAACTCTTCTAGTTCTTGAAACACCTACTGAGCATCCCCTTGCTTTTCAAACATGGGAAAGCAAGGGAGCTGGGGATGTCAATGGTGTGGCCACACTCTGTGATGTCATGTGATCAATGGAAGGGTTAGCGTGAGGTGGACAGACACCGCCCCAAATTGGATTCCCTCTGTTCTTCAAGCAGAGGCTGCCTATAAACAGATCTCCTCTCTGAAAAAGAAGGGACATGGTTACTGAATCCAGTGCAGTGGCCATTCATTTTTTTTCTGCTTTCTCTAGAAGAGAAATCCTTTTTGAAAAGCAAAATCACAGTACTTTGGGCACACCAATGATTTCTATAATGACATTAGGATACTGGCCTTCATTTTCATACCATTCCCTAATAACCTCTAGCCCCTCCACCTCCCACCACACACATCTTTATCTTCTTACTTTGTTAAGCACAACAATCCTGTCTTTCTTTTCCTGGCCAGTTTCTACCAGCTATTCATCAGTAAGAAGCAGATCTCCAAACCTGAACAAGTCACACAAAGACACCACCACAGAAATTACAGCTACCCCAGTTTTGTGAACCTCTCCCCACCCTCCGTCCCCGAGATCTTGTTCTGAGACCTGCACCCTGAAGGTACTGGAAGAGAGCAAGCTCTGCAGTTCCAAGATTAAACCAACTCGTCTGTATAAGAAGCTACCCCATTAAAGGGAACAGGTTACACTGAAGTGATCGCTGATGTGAACTTGACTTCAACCGTGGGTTGTTGCATTCCAAGACAGAGTATGTCTCTTTTATTAATTAACTCTTTCCTTTTAGCCACAAATAAGCGCTCAGGCTAGTGCAGATGTTCCCAGACTTTTCAAACAGGAGATGGATTTTACCGACCAGATAGGCGGGATATTAAATAAATAAATAAATAAATAAATAAATAAATAAATAAATAAATAAATAAATAAATAAATAAATAAAGAGAGCCACAGGCTTGAGTTTGCAAGAACTGAGCAGGGCGATTGAGGACACTCTGGGAGATCACTCATTCACAGGGTTACCATAGGTCAGAGGTGACTTGATGGGACATGACAGCAACAACAACAGCCTCTGAATAATCTTTGAACGGCGGAGCTGGAAGGGACCCTTTGGACCATCAAGTCCAGCCCCTCTCAAGAAGGCACAGTAGGGAAACTGAACTCCCAACCTCTGGCTCCACAGCCAGAGACCTGATGCACTGAGCTATCCAACAATCTCGCTTTTTGGTTTCTGAGAAATCTTCATGTCACCAGATTCCTCCTATACCATCACTAAACAGTCTTTTAACATGTATACATACATTATACAGACACACACACACACACACAAATCATTTGAAATTAAAAAATAAGCTTGAACTGTTCTTCTTGAGAAATTCTACGTTGTAGTAACATCCATAACAAAAATTTGTTTAAAGATAATAAATAAATAAATAAATAAATAAATAAATAAATAAATAAATAAATAAATAAATAAATATTAAAAATGTTCTTTATCAAAACCTCACAGATCTGCAACCAACCCCCCCAGGATTGTATCTCTTCCTACACCCCCCGTATGGGAACCAATAAACTGGACAGACAGGATAGTAGGAAGGCAAAGGGGGAAAGTGGGCATGGTGGTGAGACATGCCTTAATTACATCTCGACTGGATTACTGTAATCTGCTCTATGTGGGGCTACCTTTGGAAAGTGTTTGGACACTCCAGAGGGTCCAAAGTGCAGCAACCAGACTGCTAAATGGGGCTGGTTACAGAGATCATGTGACACCCCCACACCCCCAATTTCAGGAGCTTCAGTGGCTGTTATTTGCAGGCACAATTCAAAGTGCTGGTCTTAAGCTATAAAGCCTGGATCCAAGTCATCTAAAAGACTGTATCTCTCTCTATGAGACTGCCCCGGTTTTGAGATCATCAGGGGAGGCCTTTCTCTTTGTACCACCACCCCCACAGGTGTACTTGGTGGGGAAAAGGCCTTCTCTGTTGCTGCTCCCAGACTCTGGATCTCCTTCCCATGGGAAGCGAGGCTGGCCCCATCATTACTGTCCTTCTGCTAGCAGGCAAAGACCTTTATGTTCAGGCAGGCTGTTCCTTAATAACACATGTTCTGAGAGGGGTTTTTAAATGAATGGTTGTACTCTGTTGTCTTAAATGTGTTTTAGTACTGATTATATTACTGTTTTTAATGTAATACTTGATCAATTCTTTTTTTAATATGTTAATACCTACTGTTTTTAACTGTTACTATACATATAAGTTTTTTAATGATGTAAGCCATCTTTGGTTCTTTTTAAGAACAGACAGACAGACAGACAGACAGACAGACAGACAGACAGATAGATAGATAGATAGATAGATAGATAGATAGATAGATAGATAGATAGATAGATAGATAGATAGATAGATAGATAGATAGATAGATAGATAGATAGATAGATAGATAGATAGATAACATTTCCTTCTGCATTTAACTGTGCTGGTTTCTTTTATAACCCACTTTTTAATGCCTTCATTACATTTATTAAAAACTATACATTTTTGTGACTAGTTGAAAATTTGAATGCAAATCCACTAATCAAATAAATTAATATAAGCCACCATTCTCCTCGTCTAATAACAGACCAATAGGCAGGCAAGCAGATAGGTGATGGAAGGTCAATGCCTCAGTAGCAGGATTCTTTTTCCATGTGCCAGATTATGACCAACATCATACCATCGTCTACATGTATATGCATGTTTGCCCTCCCCTCTGGTATGCAGCGTCTCTCCCTAACTTAAGTCATCAGGATGGAACTGTCTGTGCTGCAAGAAGCTCTCTCTCTGCTGATTCCATATGTTAATTTGTTCTAGAGTGGGCGCATGAACATTCCCAGCTAATAAGCGTACGGTTCCTCCACCTACAGGATTCTAGGCTATTTAAACTGTTCTTATAGCCTAGTCATTTGTACATCAAACCATTCCTGTTAGCAAAAGGTAAACAACAACAAACCCAAAAGGTTACTTACTTCCAAAAGGGAAAGCTATAAAAACAATTTTTTTTGCATGAGGGGGGTCAAGGAAGCAAGTACATGATCAAAGTCCATATACTTTATCTGCTCGCAGAACCAGGAACATTTAAAGGTTCAGCTAAGCATCAGAGGCTGCCATCTGCTGTATGTTGCCATGAAAGGTTCTTTTTGTGAAATATTAATATTTATAGCAAGTTGGGAAAAGAAGGAGGGTATTTATTAAAACAATGGCTGCAAGACTCTGATATGGAGGGATATTGCTGAGTGCAAAGAGACGGTAAAATAGTCGTGCCTCATAGAGCTGTCAAAAAATATATATAAGGTCACCTAGTATAAATGCATTTTTTTAAAAAAATCTTCCCTATTTTTCCTGAAATAAAAAAAAGCAGAGTTAAAGCAAACATTAAACCAGCTTTCTCATCTTAAACCATTTCTCATGGATTCTAGACTATCTCATTGAAACATGCATCTACTGCACAAAAATATTGAAAAAAATTGGTTTACACAATATTTTCTATAAGACCATCTGAGTAAACAGCTAGACACCCACACCCCCAATTCCTCTACAGTCTACACCATGTTTTTCATGCAATGGTTAAAACAAAATCAGAGCCACAG
Organism: Pogona vitticeps; assembly: GCF_051106095.1. Classification (NCBI taxonomy): domain Eukaryota; kingdom Metazoa; phylum Chordata; class Lepidosauria; order Squamata; family Agamidae; genus Pogona; species Pogona vitticeps. The sequence continues at coordinate 40,738,017 of NC_135784.1, forward strand.
CCATCCTACAGTCTCTCCAGGACCAGCCTCTGGTGGTCAGAGCTGGTTGTGCCACACAGTCTGTCCTGCAACTTTTAAGCAGGCTTCCTGTCCTCAGGTGTGACGGGATACACACTATCCCACTGCCAGTGCTAAAGGAAGATACAACAGCCAGTCAAGGCGGTGCCTGTCCATGAAAAGGATGCAGGCACCATTTTGGCTTTCGCCTCAGGAAGCAGAATGTCTTAGGCCAGTTCCAAATCTTTCTATTATTGATTTTATTTTATTTATTTATTTCATCCAAAAGGAGCTGGACAAGAACTCAACTTCAACACATGAAGTTGTCATAAGGTTCACTGAACTACATGGGACCTGTTTTTAAGTTCAGGTGCATACGGCCCTGAGTTTTGTTCAGAAAATACTGGCCTGCTTTCATCAGAGGACAGAAACTCAGGAAACGTCAGCAGGTTCCAAACACAGCAGCCAGATTGCTGACTGGGGCTGGCTATGACAGGGCTCTCATAACCCCCATTACAGTAGTTCCACTGGTTGCCAATCCATTACAAGCCTGGTTTCAAGGTGTTGGTTCTAACCTATAAAGCCCAAAATGGCTTGGACCCAAGCTATCTCAAGGGCCACGTCTCTCTTTATGAGCCTGCTCAAGTGTTAAGACCATCAGAAGAGGCCTTTCTCTTGGTCCTGCCACCTTCACAGATGCATTTGGTGGGGACACAGCAGAGGAAAGGGCCTTCTCTGTTGCTGCTCCCAGACTTTGGAACTCCCTCCCACAGGAGGGCAGACTTGCCCCTTCCACAACCAAGGACCTTTCTCTTCAGGCAAGATTCCCCTGAGTGGTTGCCTGCTTGAGTGGAGGTTTTAAATGGATTGTTGTACTGTACTGATTTTAATGTGTTTTGGTGTTACTTCTGTTTTTGTACAGTATTTGTCTGATCCTTTTTAATGTTTGTATTGTCTCTGATGTTAGATTTAATGTTGTATTTTAATGATGTAAGACACCTTGGGTCCTTTTAGGGAGAAAGGTGGGGTAAAATATTTTAAATTAAAATAATAAACAATAGACAACATATGGTAAAAACTTGAGATGCTCACCATAGCCAAGGACCACAACAAACATTTTTGAGTGTTCTTGCTATTCCATTACCCCTTATCAAGGCTGCCGTGCTAGTCAGCAGCTGACAATATCTTTTTTAAAAGACGGAAAAGGCTCGCAATGAGTGTTCCCTGTCACTATTGCTATCATACATATTATGCCATGACAGAATATCAGAAAGAAACCAGAACACCCCTTGCCAAGCACACTGCTTGATAATGGTTAATGATGCAACGGGTTGATATTCTCTGAATGTGAGCTAATTGCTAGAGCTACCTCCTCAATCCTGGATCCCTAAAGATCAGGGGTGAGCAAGGGAACCACTCCTTCTCCTGGAGCCCCATACCATGTCAGTGCTTTAGACTGTACCACTAAAATTCAATCAAAGGATGGAGGGAACAAATCAATATTTTTGCTTTCAGAGCCCATGTTTCATTTAAAATTCAGTTTTAAAAAAATTATGCATAACCCACCTTGTCATGTGTCTAGTTTTCAAATATATTCATGCTCCTAATAGCATCCCAAGAGTCTAGAGGTAAAGTAGGAATGCCAAATATGGCACACTTTATTCAAAGGGCAGACATTGTGCTTGTAAAGTTTTCTTGCTGCTATGGTGCCAAAATTTGATGTCAAAATGGGTGGTGGCAAGGCCCTTTGCCCTCTCCCCACCCAAATGGGGCTGCAGAAAAAGAGCACAAGCAGCCGGGGTCCATGTGCTGTCAGTGGTCTATATGGACCCCCAGGGATCGATTGCGACGTGCAGGAGGTCCACGTCAGAGAGAGAAAAAATTGGGGGTGCACAAGATGTAAATGGGGGGGTCTACATGAGCAGATCCCGTTAGGCAGATCATAATAAATATTTAGGCGATCCATAATTACACCAAACACAGATTCTGTGTACATAATATTTCATAATATTATTTAATTAGGAATTATGTACTATCTGTATTGTGGTGTGCTACATTCATGTGTAAGTTGGTAAAATTATTGGTAAAATTTTATGGTAAATATCAGTGTGTTGTAAATGAGATGGACAACATTTTGTCATTTCTCATTACTAAGCTATACAGGCACACACATCACACGCATACGTACTTGGCTAGACTTGTATCAAAGCTCTGCAGGAACTTGTTTGATTCATAATTGATAAATAGGAGTGTGAGAGACATTCAGTTGCTTTCTCAGTTTTGAGAAGAAAAGTGGCTTAATAATATGTTCAAAACTATAGAGAGAAAATAAGTAAAAGTCAAGTGAATTAAAATCATCTTCTTTAGGAGTGCCTAAGAAAACTAAGTACAAAATTTTATACATGTTTCTAGTCATTACGATTGCATAGGGGGTCTACAGAAAACAAATAAGTCAGCAAGTGGTCTACGGGCCAAAAAAGTTTGGGAACCTATGGTTTAGAGATGATCACTCTCATCAGTCCCAGCCAATATGGCCACGATTCAGGGATAATTCTAAGGAGCCAGGGATATTTATGTATTACTATAGTTATTACTTCTCTTCACAGATTGCTGCCTTGTCATGGTGAAGGGGCTTGAGTAACTCAGAGAAGCTATGGGCTATGCTGTGCAGGGACACGCAAGACGGACAGGACAGAGTGGAGAGTTCTGACTAAACGCGATCCACCTGGAGCAGGAACTGGCAAGCCACTCCAGTATCTTTGCCAAGAATGCCCCATGATCAGAAACAAAAGGCTAAAAGATATGATGCTGGAGATGGGACCCTCAGGTCGGAAGGCATCCAACATACTACTGAGGAAGAGCAGAGGACAAGGACAAGTAGCTCCAGAGCTAATGAAGTGGTTGGGCCAAAGCCGAAAGGACAGTCAGGTGTGGACGCACCTGGAATTGAAAGGAAAGTCCGATGCTACAATGAAAAATACAAACCTTGACAGCATCTTAAAAAGCAGAGACATCACCTTGGCAACAAAAGTCCGCATAGTCAAAGCTATGGTTTTCCCTGTAGTGATGTATGGAAGTGAGAGCTGGACTATAAAGAAAGCTGACTGCCAAAGAATTGATGCTTTTGAATTGTGGTGCTGGAGGAGGATTTTGAGAGTCCCCTGGACTGCAAGGAAAACAAACCTAACAATTCTAAAGGAAATCAAGCCTGAGTGCTCACTGGAAGGACAGATCCTGAAGCTGAGGCTCCAATATTTTGGCCATCTCATGAGAAGAGAAGACTCCTTGGAAAAGACCTTAATGTTAGGAAAATGTGAGGGCAAGAGGAGAAGGGGATGACAGAGGACAAGATGGTTGGACAGTGTCATCGAAGCAACCAACATGAATTTGACACAACTCTGGGAGGCAGTGGAAGACAGGAGGGCCTGGCGTGCTCTGGTCCATGGGGTCACGAAGAGTTGGACACGACTAAATGACTAAACGACGACGATGTATTGGGATTTTTATAATTTTGTATTGTAATGTATCGTCTTTGCACTTTGTTAAGTTGTCGTACTATTTCAAGCTTATTTTTCTTATTTATTTATTTTTTCTTTTCTTTCTTCTTTGTCTGGCATGGAGTGGGAGGCCTGCTTTCCCAGCGAGGGGCCTTTTAACATCCCGGTGATCATGGGTAGAGGGAGATATGGTGTTGGCACAGTCCCTACTTGTGTTAGAAGAATGATGAACAGATGTCTGAAGGCTGTTCATTGTTCTGAGACTGTGACCAACCCTCAGTATCGAGGTAGTCAGTTCAGCCAGCCTTCCACTCTAACCCTGGTGCTGTTGAATGCCAGGTCTGTATCCAACAAGCGCCAGGTGAATCAAGACCTTATCCTGGAGGAGGATGCAGACCTGGCATGCATAACCGAGATGTGAATTGGCTGAGAAGGGGGCCCTCCCCTGGCTCTCGTCTGTCCGCCCGGTTATGATGTCCAGCACCAGGGTAGACTGGAGGGGCGGGGGGAGTAGCCATTGTTTATAAATCCAACTTGGAGGTTACTAGGCGCTCCTCGGTGGCAAAGCCAGGTCTAGAGGCACTCCACGTATCGATTGGGGCCAGGGATGGTATTGGGATTTTGCTGGGCTACCGCGCTCTCCGCAACCCAGCCACTTTCCTTCCAGAGCTGGCTGACTTTGTCTCCACGGCACTGTTGGGATCCCTGAGGCTTCTTGTCTTGGGTGATTTCAATATGCATGCGGGGGCAGAGGCTTCTGGGCCAGCTCTTGAGTTCCTGGAAACCATGGCTTCCTTGAACATGTCCCAACATGTCAACGGCCCCACCCACGTGGGTGGTCACATGTTAGATCTGGTTTTTTCCTCCAGTTGGGGCGAGTGTGATCTGATGGTGACAGACCTCGTGTCAGTCCCCTTGTCATGGTTAGACCACCACCTAATAAAATGTACCCTCACAGTGGCTCTCCCCCCTTGCAGGGAGCAGGGACCTATTTCTATGGACCGCCCTCAAACACTACTGGATCCGGTTGGATTCCAGGATGCCATGAGAGGGATTATGGCTGACCTGGCTAGCGCTCCTGTCGACGCTCTGGTTGACAGCTGGTCTACCGCTGCCACCAGGGCCATAGACACGATTGCGCCCAAATGCCCTCTCCGCCGTAGAGCTCGGCCAGCACCCTGGTTTGGCCAGGACCTCCGAGCGCTTAAGCGTATGAGGAGAAGGCTGGAGCATAGATGGAGGAAGAATCCGACAGATCACAATTGGATAGCTGTTAAGGTCGCAACTAACCTTTACCTGAATAAGGTAAAGGCTGCATGTTGATCATTCTTCGCTAACCAGATAAGCGAAGCGTCAAACCAGCAGGCGGAGTTATTCCGTATCCGGAACTGGCTCGGGTGATAGGCCTCCTGGTTTCTCACCTGACCAGTTTGCAGCCTTTTAAAAATCTAAAGTGGAGGCCATCCACTGGGAGCTTTCCTCCTTTTTGAATACAGTGAGTCGAGCTGAGATGTCCAGCACTCCACCTTGCCCGGTAACTTTCGACACTTTTCAGCCTGTGGCGCAAGACACTGTGGACAAGGTGCTTGATCGCTGTCAAGCTATGACCTCCTCCCTTGACCAGTTTCCACCTGCCCTCAAGGAGACACTCATTAGGCCCATAAGAAAGAAACTTAACATGCGGCGGACAAAATTGGCAATTAGAGGCCTGTCGCCAATGTTTTTTTCATGAGTAAAGTGGTCGAGAGGGTGGTCACTGATCAGCTTCAGGCATACTTGGAAGCAACAGATGCCCTGGACCCATTTCAGTCGGGCTTCAGGCCGTGCCACGGTACACTGGTTGCCCTGTACGATGACCTGTTGAGGGAGGCTGACAGGGGCAAAACGTCTCTGTTGGTCCTCCTTGACATCTTGGCAGCCTTTGATACCATCGACCACGGTATCCTCCTGGGGAGGCTCTCTGAGTTGGGAATTGGTGGCTTGGCGCTAGCCTGGCTCCGTTCCTTCTTGGAGGACCGCCCCCGGAGAGTTCAGCTTGGGGAGAGTGTCTCGGCCCCATGGAGTTCCAATTGTGGGGTTCCACAGGGGTCGATTATCTTCCCAATGCTGTTCAACATCTATATGAGGCCGCTGGACGGGGTCATCAGGGGGTGTGGAGCATCGTGTCATCAATATGCTGATGACACCCAGCTCTACATCTCCTTTTCACCAACTGCAGGTGATGCCATCCTGTCCCTTCAGTGCTGCCTGGGGACCATACTGCAATGGATGCAGGAGAATGGGCTGAGGCTGAACCTGGACAAGACAGAAGTTCTGAGGGTGGGGGCCCCCGTGGCTGGCGGCCTGGGTGGCTCTCTCTCGTTCGGGGGGGTGACCCTGCCTCCGATGAGTGGGGTCCGCAGCTTGGGGGTACACTTGGACCCGACGCTCAACATGGAAATGCAGGTGGCGTTGGTTGTCCGTACCGCCTTTTTCCATCTTTGGCAGATAGCCCAGCTGCAGCCCTACCTTGACACGGGGGCGCTCACTACCTTGGTGCATGCGCTCGTAATCTCAAGATTAGACCACTGCAACACACTCTACGTGGGGCTGCCTTTGAGGCTGATGCGGAAACTTCAGATGGTGCAGAATGCAGTAGCCAGACTCCTTACTGGAGTGAGAAAACACCAGCACATTTCTCCTATCCTGGCCATGCTGCACTGGCTGCCCATTTGTTTCCGCATTGACTTCAAAGTTTTAATGCTTACCTATAAGGCCCTAAACGGTTTGGACCTCGATACCTGGTGGAACGCATGCTCCCACCAAGATATATCCGGATCACCCGCATGAGCCAGGAGGTGAGGCTGAGGAGCCTGACGCCGAGGGAGGCCTGGAGTGAAAAGACACGAAACCAAGCCTTCTCGGCAGTGGCTCCTCGCCTTTGGAACAATCTCCCTCCTGAGATTCGCGCGGCCCCTACGCTGGGTACAATCGACTAAAAACATGGCTTTATACCCAGGCCTTCCCTCCTATCAGCACTTAACTTCCTTTCTTTTTCCTATCTATTATTTATTATATTTTGGAATGTTCTTGTTATCGATTATGTCAATGGATTTATGTTATTTTAATTATATAGATGTTTGTTGTTAGCCGCCCAGAGTGGTAGAAAATACCAGATGGGCGGGATATAAATCAAATAAATAAAAATAAAAAATAAAAAAGATAGTTATTACTGTACTCCTGTGGAATTTTCTGCTTGATCCTCAAGTAAAGTGCCCGAATAAGCAGTTTACCAGTAGGGATGAGGCTGAATAGTATTCTTTTCAAGACTCTATTTTGAACCTGGAGACAGGAAGAGGCACAGAAAACCAAGAGCTTCCATAGATGTCTACAAGCAGTCTTGACAGATGCATCGTGTTACTCTGGAATGATCAAAGCAGGATTAGCGGTTTTGTTGCCTATTTCAGTGAGACTACTTGTGTTCCTTAGCCTCTGCTACTACATCTGTAAACAGCACTAATCTTGCACAAATACTATAGATTTACAATGTTTCGTTGTCCATGGAAAGCTGATTTCTTGGATGCGATTCCCCTCTGGTACTAGTGGTAGTGAAGAGAAAGGTGCAACGTCAAACCTGTAATGTCCATCAGGAAGGAGATGACCTCTAAGCACTGCTCTGCTCCTCTTCCACTTCACAGGCTACCATCTGTATGTCAAGGCAAAGCAGAATGATTTTCTCCCTTGGCCACCCTCCCCTCCATTATACTCTGCCCCATCTCTGAACTCCAGAAAAGGAGTTCCACAAGGAAACACATAAGGCCCCTTCCAGCTCTGTAGTTTTAAGATTATAATAATTATTATTTCTATAGACAAGACCCTGAGATTCTAAAAAGGCACACCTGCTAAAATTCCCCTTCCTAAACACTATTAAGATGCAGGAACCCTGTCCTTATTGGCCCTTGGCCACCATGGTGGGATATATTCTGCTTCCATATACGCAGGGTTCCAGAACAACAGAATGGAAGCTGGAAACAGGACGTAGCTGGAAACAGGACGTAGCATGTAGCTGGAAACAGGACGTAGCAGCTCATTACGGCAAGACAACATCAGGTAAGGGAAAGGTCAGTAGTAAGGGCGGGCACCATGAAAGTGTCTGGCCACTACAGGTTGGCTAAAATGTATGGGCCTCTGCAGAGGAGCCTGGTGCTTTGAATGCTTGGCCATACTAAGTATTGTACAGTAAGACCCTTGTATCTGCAGGGGATTACTTCCAGGTCCCCCCATGGATGCTAAAATTTTGTAGTTAATAGCAAACATAATACATAGAATGGGAAAAGAAAAAAATCCAGAAAAAAAGTAGTTTCATCATGTATTACCAGAACAGAAGGAGCAAGACACTGTGCTATGTATTCTTCAACTATTCTAGTGGCCAATTCTGGTAAATACATTGTGAAAATATGTATTTATAGGTTTTTTCTTCTTCTAGTATTTTTAATATTTTCAGGCCTCAGAGAAGTGAAACCGCAGATACCGATCCCATTACTTTTTCAGACTATAACTACCTCCCATGGTGGCTGTGGGAAAACAGAATGTTACAGCCCAAAAAGATAACATCCCCAAGCTTTGTTCCTACTACCTATTAAATGGTCAGGAGAAATAGGAGGAGATATCCTCACTAGATAGACATGGGGACGAATATAAAAATGAATTGCAATATTCAATGAATATCGCAGATTCATCACATATTCATTGCTTCGGATTCTTGAGGTCCAGACACCCCGACAAACACCAAGCAATGAATATAAACCTTTTACAGTGGTGCCTCGCTAGACTATGATAATCCATTCCACTGAAATCGCTGTTTAGCGAAATCATTGTCCAGCAAAAAGCATTTCCCCATTGGAATACATTGAAACCTGTTTAATGTGTTCCAATGGGGAAGAATCGTCATTGTCTAGCGAAGATCGGCCATAAGAAAGCCGCTTTGCGAACCGCTGATCAGCTGTTTAAATCGCTGTCTTGCGAAGCTTAGGTCCTGAAAACAGCTGTTTTGTGAGCGCTGAGGGAGCTGTCAAAATCATTGTCTACCGAAAATCAGTTTGTGATGCAGGGACCAAACATTGTCCAGCAAAATTCCCCCATAGGAATCACTGTTTTGCGAATTGTTATAGTGATCGCAAAAAGTCAATGTCTAGCGAAAAAACTGTCATGCGGGGTAACGGTCTAGCGAGGCACCACTGTATATGCGTCCCTTCATCTATCAGAAGACAGTAGGGCTGGGGGATCACTTTGATAGGAAGAGTAGGGAAGGGATTCAAACAATCCCCTAGCTCTGCTGTCTTTGCAAAGGCAGCAGGGCTGGGGGATCGCTTGGGTCCCCCTTCCCTCCTTCTCCTATGCCCGTGTGGCATAGGAAGGCTGTGGGGGCCAGGGCTTTTTATAAAAGATAGCCCCACAGGCTGTCTTAAAAAAAGACCCAACAAACTGATGAATTGATTCATGATTCATCAGACCAATGGGGGGGGGCAATTCGTGGGTCATGGGTCATCAGGTTTGACAACCCACAAACCAAGACAAAGTATGTACTATTTTGGCTCTTTGTCCCCATCTCTAATCCTCAACTTTCAAAGCTTTTACAGGATCTCCATGTTGCAACATGGCAACTACAACCCAGGGTACTATGCACTTGATGCTCTCAACACCTCCTATCAAAGGTGGGAGCTCTTCCTGCATTTCCAGGAACTGAGCAAAGCTGATGGTAATATGACTTACCTGTAGCTCAGCTGGAAAACTTTAATCTGACCCCTGGAGTTGTAAGGAGCTCCATTTGATCCCTTTCGTAAGTTGCGTAAATGTCAAGGGAGGGGGGAGTGAGTGCTTGACTTTAGCTAATTGCTTACAGCTGTGACTAACACATCACACACACACACACACACACACACATACACACACACACCACCGCTTACCAGCTGGAGTCTGTCTTAGAAGGAGATAGCTGAGCAAAGAATACGGGCTGAAGGGATCCTTGTACCAACTGAAAATTCAAGGGTCTGTATGGAAAGAGGGGGTGGCATTCTCCAATCAGAAAGGTCTTATCTCTCCTCTGTTGTCAAAGGCCTGCAAATCTTGCAGCAAATAGATCTTCTTATTGCACTTCAACACAGCATCTGCATTCAAGTGCACCTCCTACCAGATACAATGTATGCATAGCAGAGAAGTGGAATGCATGCATCTTACTCCAGAAGCTTGTGAGAACTGTTACTAAATGAGAATAAACAAGTGGAAGAGAGAAAGAGAGGTTGCACAACTGGAAATAACTAGTTACAAAATACTCATCAATTTGTAAATTAGTTTCTTTGTCCAAAAACTAAAGGACACCTACATTCTACAGTAAATCTATTTATGGATGTACATTTGCCAGGCCCAAATAAGGGCACATTTATTGATATCTGGCCCACCTGTTACCCTTCTGGAAACACTGTGATTCAACCTTTGTGTACATCTATGCTAGTATTTGAGTGCTTCCCAGACTTTGGCAAAACTTTGTTTTCTAAGTGAGGAAACACAACTGACTATGACTTAGTATGTAAGGATGGGGGTTATACAGTTATATAATTGGCCCATGTCTAGCACCACAAAAAGAGATGCAAAAGACAGCTATTGTCATATTTCGAAGCATTTTATAACGCAAAAATACAGTGGTGCCTCGACTTACGACCATAATCTGTTCCAGAAGATGGACGTAACTCAAAATAGTCATAAATTGAAGCACCATTTCCCATTAAAATGCACTGGAATGTTATTAATCCGTTCCGGCCAAAGGCCCCCCCCCCAATAAAATAAAAAATAAAGCACACAGCAGCCCCATCAGAAGGCGCTGGGGATTTAAGAACAAAAAAATCCCAAAAATAAACAGCACAGCAGCCACGTCTGAAGGCGCTGGGGCTTTAAAAACAAAAATAAAAATCCAAAAATAAACAGAACAGCAAGCTGAAAAAATAAACACACAAAAACATACAAAAAATCACAGCACAGAAACATAACCCCCCCGCCCAATCCCAACCTGCAAAGCCCTGTAAATGTACTTACTCAGAACCAGAAAGCAGCACCAGGCAGTCCCAAGCCGCCGCCGCCGATGCACACTCTCTAACTGCTGGGGCGAAAGAGCTACAAAGAAGGAGCCTTGTCGCCACCTACAGTTAGCATTTTGAATTTCCCACCTTTTCCCCTGCCTTTTTCTGTTCCTAAGTGGAAGCTCCAGTCACAAGTAGAAGCAAAATTTTGCGACCGGAGCTGGTCGTAATTCGAAATCGTCGTAAGTAGGGATGTTTGTAAGTCAAGGCACCACTGTATAAGAGGAACAGGAAGGCACTCTGATTCTTCACTGGTTCCATGTAAGGATGGGATATGACATAATTACATCCTTAACTATGTCCTGCATAAATCTGTAAAGATAAAAGCATTTTCCCAGGTGGTTCCATTGACTTTTACGTCACTTAATGTCAACAGTGAGGAATATGTGATCCTCGAGATACTGCTGAACTACACTCCGACCAGCCCTACCCAATGCAGCCAATGTTGGATGCAGCTGCAGTTCACCAGCATCTGGAGGGGCAATACAGGGCTCGTACCTCATCCTGTGGGATTGTATATTGGTGGAGAGCTTTCAAGCTCACTTTTCTACTGACCTGCCTTTCATTGATCCCCCCATGATGAATTATCAGATCAAAGACCACAAATAACTTTCCTTGCCTTTGAGAACTATGTGAACCAGTAATAATTGATCAACAAGAAGAAATATAATCTTATTGCTTCATTTTCCAGGCTTCTTCAGAGATGTACACTTGTGTGGGTATTCATCCCACATAAACAAAGAATTTACAGAAAATGCAGTGTTGTTCATAAGCTGTAAAGCAAGTGAGAGAGTCAAGCATTCTGATACTCCTGACAACAGATCTGTACAGGATCAGAAACTGTTTTGCATTCCCATGTCCTTCTGCAGCAAATTACCAACGCCTTCAGATAATCTGGAGCCCATATGTTTGGGAAGGAAAGGAAGAGGAACTGATACACTCTTTATCTTCCTGTTTCTGGTACTCCTAGTGGGCTTCCTTCCTGGTACGCAGCAAGAACACTCAAAATCTGTGAGCAATAATATGGATCTGCCATTTATAGCAGTACTCAGCATTGTTAAAGACGTTTTGTCAATGGGTCTTAGGTCAGATTAGAAAACATTTATTGGAATCCAATCCGGCTAACTCAGAAAGCTCTAAGACTGAAGCATAGACATTCAGGTTTTGAGCCCCTGCTGTTTTTGGCAATGAGTAGGAATACATCACAATGGTTATTAATACGAAATATATCTATCACACAGGCAATATACCTAGAAAACAAGTATTCACGTAGCCCCCACTTTGGGCACCTTTAAAAAGCAACTAAAAACATGGCTATATATTCAGGCTTTCCCTCCAGCTAACACTTTATTTTCTCTTCTTCTCCTTTATTTATTTCAGTTCTCTTTTTTTATTGTGTATGTTATAATTATGATTTATGTAATTTTTTGTATTATTTTATTGTTTTCACTGGAAGCCGCCTAGAGTGGCCTTTTAGGCCAGATGGGCGGGGTATAAATTAAATAAATAAATAAATAAACAAACAAACAAACAAACAAATAAATAAATATTACCTTACATTTTGCTTTTATGAAGCTTTATGGTTTCCACTACAGACAGAGTAAGATATTCTTCAAACCTATTTCCTTTCTATCAAGTAAGAAAGAATAGGAGGAACCAAGATTCTTGGCTTTTAGACAATATAAGTTATCCCTTCAGTTTTTGCTGAGCAGAGTTGAACAAAGCAGAAGACAACAGACTATGGGAATGAGTACCTCGTTCGTTCTCAGGATAACCCAGGATCCTGGTTTGTCAGCCTGTGCTAATGTAGTCATTGGCCACAGGGAATTCTTTTCAGTTCCACCACACAACAGTGGGGTTCTCTGATGCCTGGCAAACCCCCTCTTCAGATATCCCATATCCTGCAATACTATTCTTCAGGATCCCCTGGTCCACTAGTCCTTTAGAGGTATGACAAACACAAGCCCTGTTCAGGGATTTTTCAATCTCAGCCTGCAAATCTCAGGTTAGAGGGGAGCATCCACCGTCATCATGTTTTCATGGTTCCAGAGCTAGGTCAAAACAAGAGCCTGCTCCACATGCAGACTGTATGCATGAACAAGAACCCAGATTTTCTAGGATTCCTCCTCATATATAGAGTAGTACCCTCACTTCAGACTTAGTACTGAAACCATGGAGAATATAATAGGGCAAGGGGAGAGGGCTAGGAACTTGGCTACAAGAATATTTGCAGCCTCAGCTTGAATGATGCCTGAACAAAGTGGGAAGGAACTGGGAAAGCCAAGTAATCAAGCCAACCTCATGCCTCCTTGAATCCAAGCTATTCTTTCCTGTTTGTACAAACCGACGAAGCACTGTCAAAGTCTAAACAGAATGAGCAGCATCTCCAAGCTTGGAGGAGTTATTTTTAAATTAATGATGTTACCAGCATAATTATTTTTTTAAGTAATGTAACTACTGTTGATACCTTTAAGGTATTTTTTGTTTCGTCTGGTTTGTTTCTTTGTTTGTTGGACATAAGTAACAGTTACTTATTACTCCTAAAAAGTTGGGGAAATTTGGGGCTATTTTTAAAATTTCAACAGCATGCTTTAAATCACTGGTTCTTACTGTAACCTTGGGTTACTCGGGAGTTTTGGACTGCAACTCCCAGAAGCCTTCACCACCAACTGTGCTGGCTGTGGTTTCTGGGAGTTGCAGTTCAAAAACATCCGAGTAACAAAGGTTAAGAACCAGTGCTTTAAATGACAATAACAGAAAAGTAACTGAAAGGTAGCATGCCCACAATTACCAACATTATAATTAACCCCTTTAATAATAGGTCATGAGTGCATGTTACTTTTTCAAGAAGTGACAAATTACTTTTTAAAAGTAGCATGGCAAGTCCTGTGGTCTCTGTGAATCTCTTCATTGATAATTTCTTCTCTCTCATATAGCTGATGCTCATCCTCTTCCCTCTTCTTCTTGGTGAACTTTAGAACCATCACTGCAACAATCCTTTTCAACCAAGGACAACTTCAGGAGAAAGAGGACCGGGACTGAGGGCACAACCCAGGGGTTGCATGCACTTGGGCAAATCATGCACAGTTGCTGGAGGAACCTATGTCCATTTATGCAACCAGGTAACCCATAAATTGTTTCAGCCCCATTCCAACTCTTGCCTGCCTACCTCTGTGACATCACAAAGACCTGCCCTAGATCTCAGGTTTTGGCCTCGAAATCTTAAGGAATGGGATGCTGTTGACCTGGCTGGCTTACCACCAAGAGACCAGCAGATATACCAGAGACACCCGTAATACAGTGGTGCCCCGCTAGACAGTTACCCTGCATGACAGTTTTTTCGCTAGACATTGACTTTTTGCGATCGCTATAGCGATTCGCAAAACAATAATTCCTATGGGGGAATTTTGCTGGACAATGTTTGGTCCCTGCTTCACAAGCTGATTTTCGCTAGACAACGATTTTGACAGCTCCCTCAGTGCTCGCAAAACAGGTGTTTTCGGGACCTAAGCTTCACAAGACAGCTATTTAAACAGCT